>NW_025335268.1:89486770-89528210 GCF_004798865.1 Varanus komodoensis
AAAGGGCTCAAGGCAGCTTACATCATTCTCCTCCTCCATCTTATCCCCACAACAACAACTCTGTGAGGTAGGTTGGGCTGAGAGTCTGTGACTGGCCCAAAGTCACCCAGTTGGCTCCATGGCCAAGTGGGGACTAGAACCCAGATTGTCTGAGTCCCAGTCTCATGCTCTTAACCACTACACCACACTGGCTCTCAACTGAACAATGTTGCTGGAAGGTTGCACTATCAGCCAGGCATATAGTGAAATCATTGCACAATGAGTTCATAAGACTCTGCAGGAGTTTGCCCAGCTTACCTTCTTATCATGCCAATTTTGTTCTTGAATTAGTGTTCAGTCCCTGATCCTAGCAATACATAGCCATCAAGTGAAGCTGCTCCCCCGGCCTTCATCCACTTATTCAATTATTAGATTTTATTTCTATTCCACCTTTTCTTTTTTTAAAGAACTCAAAGCAGCTTACCCCATTCTTCTCCTCCTGCTCTCAATCTTATCCCCGCTAAAAGCAACCCTGTGAGGTAGGTTGGGCTGAGAGCTGTGACTTGCCCAAAGTCACCCAGTTGAGTGAGGAGTAAAACCCTGATCACTGGAGTCCCAGTCCCATGTTCTGAACCAGTACACCACCCTGGCTCTGTAATAATTGGCATTGCCCTTCGCTCAAAGGAAAGTTTAGACTCTTTCAGAAGCTTCTTAGAAAAAGCTCAAACCATTTTTTCCAAATTTACAGTTTCTCATTGCCAGTCTTCTTCACCAGCCCCAGATTTTCTGAATCTTACCTATTTCAAGGCAGGTGCTCAATAGCAGGAAGGGATTTGGCAGTAGCGGAGTCTCATCTATCAGGCTTGGATACTGATGCAGCGTATTCTTTGCCTCTGGAGACCTTAGGGAACGGATTAAGCTAGAGACCATGGGAAACTCAATTTCCCAGGCTCACTGATAGAAACGGGTTCTTCCAAGTTGCAGAAAAAGTGCTGTATGGCTAAAGCAATTGCTGGAGCACATTAAGCCATTACAAACTAGGTGGGAATTTTAGGATGATTTGGCTTGGCTCATAATGGCTCATTGTTTCCATCTGTTCCTAGCCCAATTCTCACTTGCAGTTCCCTCACTACTGCTGCATACAGAAGGAGGACATAGTGGAAGCTAGCTGTGAAATGTCTCAGATATATGGCATACCTTGTTTTTGGCTGATCTTAAACATTGCTCTTCAATTTCACACCTGCCCAGTAATACTCTTACAAATCCAATTCCTTTTATTTCTGAGGTGAAAAAAAATAAAACCCAGCTTGGGAGGAGATGCTTGAAATGCTGAATGCTAAGATATGGATAAAAGAGAGATGTGTGTGTTCTTTTCCTTTGATATTTCTTCCTTCTCTTCACTTAGGCAGTAGCAGTTTGGGGCTTTCGTCTATAGCAACAAATGTGAAATATTTATGACATTGCTTCTTTTCAAGTCCAACATCATTCATGTTTGGAAATTTTATATGATGAGAGAAGCAAAATATCTTCATTATGCAGACACATATATCATTTGCAGTCCAAATGAACTAGTAGTGAAGAGCAAGAGGAGAGGTTTGGGAAGTCTTAGAAGTCATTTTTCCTCATTTTGTTTTCTAGGAGGAAAATGCAATATTTTAAAAGGGATGAACTCGGCAAATTTATACAACAGGTCAGAGCCAGCCTCCCTGTTTTAAAATATTCATGAAGCAAACTGATAATTCCCCCAGTGAAAGTGAGAAACATGTTCCCTAATATTCCTTTTCATGCTTTGCAGAAACCTTTTATACTTTTTTGTTTCTGTCTTTTTGAAAAGCTTGTGTACTTTGGAGTGGAGGGCTTGCAATATTCGGGGACATGGAATTCAGATGGGCCAGAGATGAGCACAACTATGAAGCAGAAACAGGAGGCATCATCTGTGCTGCTTCACTGTTGCCCCATTCCTAAAATCCCTAAGTTGGTTTTCCATAAAATTATCTTTGCAATTAAAACATTTGAGAGTAAACTTGATTAGTAAATGTATTACTATTGTTTCAATGAATTATACTGTCAAATTTAATATCTAAAGTGTAACTTTATAAGCAAGCAAAGCCATTCACATTGCATTTGAGGGTCCTATTTTATGTCTGACTACAGAGAACTTCATAGGCAGTAATCCTATGGCCCATGAGCTGTGTCCTAGGAGCCTTAGGATGTAATCAGTCTCCTCTTTGAGACTGGAGCAGGTCAAGCTCTGATTCCCAATAAGAAAACCAGATTGTGGGTTCTCACCCCATGACTCTCTGAGCCATCATGCAAATGGAAACCTTTCTCAATGTTAAATTGTTTTATTTTCCCCATTTTGGTAGGAGGGGGAAATATAAAACTTCCTCTCAGGAAAGAAAAAGGTATAGTTGATTGTGATGATGTTGTTTTCCTGATTTTCTCCAGGTTTCTTCCAGGGCTGCACACTTTATTTATTTATTCCATTTTTGTGCTGCCCAATAGCCAAAGGCTTTCTGGGCATTTTACAAGTGAAAAACATAAACAAGAAAGACAAAAACCCATAGAAACATAGAAGCAGAGTGAGTCAGAAGGGGCCTCCCGGGCCATCTAGTCTGACTCCCGGCTCCAGCCAGCTCCGCTCATGACATGCCCACCATGTGCACATCCAGCCTATCTTTGAACACCCTCACCGATGGGGCCTCAACGACCTCTTGTGGAAGCCCATTCCACACCCTCGGGGTCCTGACTGTCAGGAAGTGCTTCCTGGCATCTAAATGGAACCTTGGTTCCCTGAGCTTTGCTCCGTTGAAACGCATCCTGCCTTCCTCTGCAGGGGAGAACAGGTCTCTACCTACCTCCGTGCAACATCCTCTCACATACAGTACCTGTATGTCACCAACATATCCCCTCTGAGTCTCCTCTTCTCCAGGCCTAAGAGACCCAATTCCCTCAGTCTCACCTCATATGGCATCCCCTGCAAACCAGCCACCAACCTTGTGGCCGTATGCTGTACTGACTCTAACCTGGCTATATCCTTCCTGTAATGAGGGCCCAAAACTGAACACAATATCCCAGTTGCGGGCACACCAGAGTCATATAGAGTGGTAGTAATACCATTCTCAATCTAGATGCCACACTTCTGGCAATGCAACCAAGGGTGGTGTTTGCCCTCTTAACCACCGCATCACACTGCTTACTCATGGTTAGCCTGTAGTCAACCAGCACCCCGAGGTCCCTTTCACAAGTGCTGCTCTCCAGCCACTTGTCCCCTAACCTGTACTTATGACACCTATTCCTATGGCCCAAGTGCAAGACCTTGCACTTATCCACATGGAAGGCCATCCTGTGGTCTCCTGCCCACTTCCACAGTCTGTCCAAATCCTTTTGGATCTGGAGTGCCTGCTCCTCAGTTGTGGCCACTGCCTCAGTTTTAGTATCGTCTGCAAATTTGAGTAGCAGACTGTTCACCCCTTCTTCCACAGGAAACAATAAAACAATAGAACAATAAAACCAATGCAAGCACAAATTGCTACAGAGATGAAGCGGCAGTACTGAATAAAATGCACTATTAAAAATAAGATTAAAAAGTTACCTGTTAAAATCCTGGGAATATAAAAAGTTTTTCACCTGGTACTGAAAAGAATAGAGGGCAGGTGCCAGGCATACCTCTTTGGGGAGCTCATTCCATACATTTTGAAGTAGGCATCATTGAACATACATTCTAAGGTGACCACTTCCACTGACATCATTGAAAGAAGAAAGCAACATCAGAAAAAGAGGACAGGGATTTATTTAAAATGTGCATGTGTTGGTTGATATGCAACATTTTCTATACTTATGGAGAAATGCTTCTTACTCCAGTGGTGGAGACCGACCAAGTGCAAGGTCCAGCCTTTCACTGAATGGTTCTTTATCTTGAAACTGGATTTAGGCTAGAAACATCTTCAGATAGAAGAATGACTTCTCTAAAATCACACACTTGGCCAAGCTAATTCACAGGCAAAAGCTTCCTCAACGTTTGTGCTTTCTCTCTGAATGGCTGTCAACCCACAAAATACTAGGGTAAAGCTGGTGAAGAATTACTTTGAACAAAACCCATCCAGATGGAAGAATTAGGGAATAGATGCAGGTTCCTAAAATGGTAGGGAAAGCTCTACAAGAACAAGATTTCCCAAGGAAACACAATATTGTTTAAACAGTGGACAGAGCCCAACTGAATTCTCAGGAATTGCTGCTGGCCTGGAAAATATCCAAGATGTGGCCCTCATCCAAGAACTATCACAAATTTAAAAGGAGAGTGCTACAGCTTGGAGTGGCCCCTTCTGGTACTACCAACTGGTATTTTCCTTGAGCTAAAAATGGCAGCACTTTCAAAAACTGGTAGAAACTTCCAGGAAACATGATTAATGCTTTGTGATCAGTATGCTCGTGACTCTGAGAGTAAAGGCACATCCTGATGAGGCTTGTGTTGTGCACTCATCCTGCCTCGTTCATGGAATTTTAGTGGGAGGAAAGGACATATGATGCTGTCTTCTGTAGTCCTCCCATGGTTTCCCATTGCTTCTGCTGCCTTTTTTTCTCACCACTGAACATTCAGTAAGCAGGAAAGATGCCATGCACCTGCATTCTGGCAAGGCTCAGGTGTGCACAAGAGAGACCACCCATTTTGGCATGACCACCCATTCAGATGTGTGCAGGGGAGGCTGCCTATCCTGGCAGGACTGACTACTCAGACTCTAATAATGTGATGGTTGTTGAAATGGTCCCAGCCTCAGCTGCAGTCCGAGGCCCTGGGCACCCATTTGTGCTTGCTATGCAGGAGTTTCGTTCCAGGGCAGCCGAGTGGGCCAGTCAACCTGCCTGTGGGAAAGAGCAACATCTGGAGGGAGGAGATTTAGAGACAGGGAGTCTATTGGCTTGGGAATGCCTGCCGCCTGAGGAGGTGGACCCAACAGTCCATTGTCAAAGTTGTAGGGTGCTTCAGTTGGAGTCTCTGAGGGAAGAACACAGGTGTGTCCAGCTACACAGGGCTCCGCCCCCTGAGGACAGATGTAGAAGGGTTCATAAGGAAAGCTTTGGGTGAAGAATGTCAGTAGGGGTTCGACATTTCTCTTTGTGTATGCTCAGATACATGCATGTAAAATAAAGAAGTGCTGGTGAGACTATTACTGCAGGGGGGGAGGAGTCCAGCTCATGAAAGAAGGACAGAATAGTTGTACAACATCTTTTGAAGCACTCACTCTTTTGTTCCTGCACATTGGATTGGAGAGGGAAGTGGCAGGGTGCATTAAAGATTTGGTGTGCTGCTTTCTTCTGCCTCCCCATCCTCATGAGAAAGAGACTGAATTGGGTTGCTGTAGGAAGATGCATTTGGCTGTGGGAGGCCAATTCAATCTAGTCCCAGTTTTGATGCAACCTCCCCAGATGTTTCTTAACTGCAGATGTGTTTAATAACAATTCCTATCATTCCCAGGCAGCATTGCCATAGTGGTAGTTGTACTCCAACACATCTGGAGCGTGCCAGCTTTTGTTTTAATTTTAACAGTGTTCTATGTAAAAAGGTTATTTTTTGGCCACTGTGGATATTAATGCATGCTAGGAGAAGGGGTGAGGTATTTCAAATTCCCTAATGCCAATATCTAATTTTGAGCTGACCATTCAGTGTAGAGCCAGGTGAAAACCTCAGAATTCCTAGGCTCCTGGGATCTCATCAGCCCTGCTAAAACTTGCTTGAAGCTGACTTGATTCAGATGGGAGAGAAGTTTAAAATAGAAATTGAGCTTCTACTTTCAAATGACTAGTGTAGGCATTGGAGTTCAGAGATGGCCCAAGGTTTGTTTGGTTTTGCTACTCTAGCTGAATTAAAATTTCACCTCCGTGCTGTGGCATATGCTGATAAGTATTAGAAAAGCACATTAACAGAGCAATCTTATGGGGCTGCAGGAGAAGAAACTTTGGTGGAAGAACCCCATTATCCTTTTTTTTTTAATTATTGTTATTTTTGGCCAGTTTTTCAATCCCTCCTATTGATTCAAATTGGAAGGACATGGACTGCACTAGCTCCAAGGCTGACATGGTCCCCCACAAGCATCATTCTAAGGGCTGCCTGCAGGCTGTGGGGGTTGAATCCAGTAAGTTCAAAGTCTCCTCTTCCCCATCCCTCACACGCACATCAGAGTCGCTCCCCTTTTACTCTTACTGACATTGGAACAGTCACAGTGGTGGTGCTTTCTGCTGCTGGTAGTGAGAATACTTCTGCAATGGGCCTTCTTCCTGGAGGATGGCCCTCCCACTGTGCCATGGGTGCAGAACCTCTTTCAGTCCAAGGGCTGAATTCCACTTCAGGAAAACCTCCAGGGGCTGCATTTCAGTGATGAGAAAAAAAGGGGGGGGGTGGCCCAAAAGAGGTGGGGCCAAAGCACACTTATAAACACATTTTCGCTTAGCATTCTTGCTGTCAAAAAGCTTGAGAGTCTTTCAGTCTTTTTCATTCTTTTAAAATAAGGCACAAAAGCCAAGAAACCACCAAATGACCAGTAATAGGGGTAAAAGGATGAGATCAGAGTAAGGGGATGTGGCAGTCTGGGAAAGCCAATAGCACCAGGTCTGGCTGCTTAAGAGGTACCAGTTTAAAACCCATGGCTAAAATTCTGCTACTCAGCTTTATGCCCATTAGCCCTGAGATACCCTCTCACAGGCTGCAGGATCAAGAGCTTAATACTGGTTCTTTCCCCCTCATTTTATTTTTAGTGCCAATCACTTATACATTATTTCCTCCTTTGCAATTGTGCTTATACCTTGAGAATCCAACACAGATCCAGAAGGCTCTTGATCTTGTCCCTTAGAAATGCAGTACATAACATCCAACCAATAAGCTGCTAAGTTGCTCTAGCCATCTATAGTCTAGGAAAGAAATGGGACAAATCTAACAGGAGCTTTTGAAAGTGTTGTCTATCCAGAAATTATGACTGATTAGTTTATCTAAACTCTTCCATAATCAAAGAACAGGAAGAGCCTAAAGTCTTACTTTCTATAGTGAAAGTCAATGCAATACTTAACAAATAGTGGAGTTTGGGAGTTGTATCTGAACTGTATTTTGCACATACTACAGAAGTGCTCCAAAGCACTACAGAAGAGGATCAGGCCATGCTTTCTAGATTGCAGCAAAGCCATTGACTGTGTTGATTACAAGAAGCTATGGATGGATCTGAAAGAAATGAGGGTGCTTCAGCACTTGACCATCATGGTGTATAATCTATATTGTGGACAAGTAGCTACTGTTAGGACTGCATATGGAAAAACAAATTGGTTTCCTATAGGCAAAGTCATCAGACAAGAGTGCATTTTATCTCCCTATCTGTTCAATCTGTCGCAAAACATATCACAAGGAAAGCTGAACTGAGAAAAGGGGAAGGAATGAAAATTAGTGTGAAATGCATCAATAATTCAAGATATGCACATGATACCATGTATTATGGGCAGAAAGCAGTAATAATTACTGGCAAAAGGAGGGCTACCAGTGCACATTAAGAACACAAAAATAATCAGCACAGAAGTACACAACTTTAAGGTCAACGATGAAGAAAACGACATTGTGGCAGATTTTGCATACCTTGGCTCAATCACCAATTCAAATGGAGACTGCAGCCAGGAAATCAGAGAAAAACTAAGGCTTGGAAGGACAGTGATGAACGTGAATCATTCATGAGCCAGAAAAGATCATCACATGTGAGGGCTTCTCACTAGAGATCAAGGCCAATCACTATGTATGGGTGTGGAAAAAAGCTGTCAGGAAAAAAACAGATACATTTGAAACATGGTCTTGGGTTGACAGAAAGACAAACAAGCAGGCCCTGGATCAAATCAAGCCAGTCCTTGCCCTGGAAGCAAAAATGACAAAACTGAAGCTGCTGTACTTTGGGCACACCATGTGAAGGCAAGACTCATTGGAGAAGATAATCGTGCTAGAGAAGGTCCAAGGCAGAAGGCCAGCTTTGAGGCAGACAATTTCCATGGAGGAAGCTACAGCACTGAGTTTACAAGTGCTGAGCAGGGCTGCCAAGTGCAGGACATTTTGGAGGGCACCCATTCCTAGGGTAGCCATAATTTGTTGATGACTTAATGGAAAGTAACAACGATCAACTTTGCCAAAGCTGTGGGTAATGGCTTTCTCTTCAAGATATTTGCCTAGTGAAGGTGCAGACCTCTGGACATATAACTCCCCTAGACACCTAGTTTCCTTCTATTTCTGTTGTAGTGGTGGGTTTTGGACTTGTTCGGGAGGAATTATCACTACTATAATATCAGTGTTGTATTAAAGCACAGCCAGTGCTCTAATATAGCTTTTGTTTTCTTTTATTTTCTTCCTGCTGTCTGTTTTCAGTAATGACTTAAAATTAATGATGCCCTTTTTCCTTTGTCTCACGTAGGAACAATTAAGGACCCAATGCATCCAAGTCTAACAATGATAATGTTGAGAATAATACATTAGGGCTTACTTAACTTATTCATTTATTTGTTTGTTTATTTATTTATTTTAGGATTGCAAACTATTTTACACTGAATGTAAGCTAGGTCATGCATGTTCAGTTTTTTTTGAGGATAAACAAGTAGGTTTGCAAATGTACATTCAAATCAGAATTTTAAATGGTAGCAATTATTAACAGGAACAGTGTTGATCTAATTTGCACGAACATATTCAAAATGAAGTCTGTTAATTATAATAATTAGGAAACTGAATAACCTTGCATACAAGAACACCTACTGTAATGATGGCAATACAATTAATAATGGTAGTAATGATGGCAAAATAACTTACATGTGCATATTCATACTGAAAACAATGACTAAATATAAGGAAATTGTTTTGAAGCTAGTGACCCCAAAATGTTGTGAGAGCTGAAGCTGTTGAGAGCTGAATCATAGGAAAGTGATGCAAATTACTAGGGGCAGCAGGATTTTGCAGCGCAACTCTCCCATGCAGCATCTTGTATTAAACATAGAAAGACTATTATTTTTCTTGAAAGCTGAAATCACTGCTTATCCCCTTTTCTGCCCTGGGAAGTGCTTCAGCATGAAGAAAATTGTTGATACGGCTGAGTGACTTTGATGTGGTGCTCCGGAGATATAACTGCTGCCCTTTATATAGCACAGGTCAAACTTAAATTTAGTTCAAGCAGGCATTAGTCACAGACAAGGGATATAGCTTTCAAAGGCTAGCAAGTAGGACTTGCATGGGGGCCAAGTGGGGACGCCACCACAATTCCCTTAGCAGCAGAGGAACACAATCCAGGAGCCATCTGCCAATTTGCCTAGGCACAAGCCTTTACAGAAGTTGCACACTTGTGCTGCAAGTAGCACTGGAAAACATTTCTAGTGTCCAGTGAACTGCCCATGAGCAAAAGCTCGTAGGGTACTTTCCATATCCTAGAACTTCAGCTTATTTTAAGAACTTGGCAGCTTCTGCTGACCATCTATCCCAGGCTATGATACCTCAACATGCAGGATACTTTTTGCAAATTAGGAGAATTTAGAAATCAAGATTGATGGGTAATTATAAACCAATGCTCACCCCAAGGAAGAGACTTGACTAAACCTCCATCTCCAACTAGTTCCTATTGTTTGGTTCTCTTCCTTCATTGTACCTCCAGAATCCTCTATTACTAAATGAGTGTGCTGTTGTTGAAAGGATAGGATAGGCAAACCACTTAATGCAGTATTTAGATACTCATAAGCTGTTTAGATGGAAGATTTACATAGATTTAGAGACTGTATTTTAGTCATCGTGTGCACATTCACTCTCTCATGCAACTTAGGATACCAGCGTAACTGGAAGACAAAAGAGCTTTCTCCATATTTTATATCACAAAACCCAAACTTTCTCCAAATTACATAAACATCTTAAGAAGGTAACATTAAGGGACTGTCTCTTCCCATACTAATTTAAAACAGAAGCCCAGTGCTGTCTTCAAGTAGAGGTGTGAAAATAACCAGGACTTCCCCATGCATATAACTCAGTAGGGGATTTCTTTGGAATCCTCCTTCTACTATGAAAAACAATACATGGCAAATTTTGCAAAACCCTGTCCAGATGTAAAAGTCATCCTGATCTCTATTCAGCATAGTATAAAGGACAAAACAGTTCAGAGAAGCAGGGAATCTATGAAAGAAACCAAGCGAGCAGTTAAGTCAGAGCCAGATTTCTATAGGGATGCATGAGACAATCATGTCAGTTTACCTCTTTACCAGGATTTATCCCATTTGCTCCTTCCAGACTGGCTCAGACATGATCTACATATGTTTCTGAGATAGCAGTGTGATTTGTGATAAAAAATGCATTCTACATTGTACATGCATTTGGAAATGTGCGCAAGTATAGTTTAATTGATGTGAGAATAATGTGTAAATTCCAAAGATGCACACAACCGATGTACACACTTGGGGAAACATGCATGGATTTCTGTGTGATAAGTTTAA
Organism: Varanus komodoensis; assembly: GCF_004798865.1. Classification (NCBI taxonomy): domain Eukaryota; kingdom Metazoa; phylum Chordata; class Lepidosauria; order Squamata; family Varanidae; genus Varanus; species Varanus komodoensis. The sequence continues at coordinate 89,497,229 of NW_025335268.1, forward strand.
AAAGATTGCACTCTGACACCAGAATGTAAGTCAGAATAAGCATTGAGGTAGAATTTTGAGAACTTTGGTGAGCCTGTGTTTTTCTGATTCTGATATTTCTATTACTTACACTGATAAAACAATCATAACATTAAATGGAATTCTGGGCAGTTGCAAGTTACATGACGAGAAATTCCACTTTGTTAATAGGCATCAAACCCACATGGCTATGCATTTCTGGAGACCTCTTGGGGCCTCATAGTGTCAATTTTGAAAGGAGAATGAAATATAGATTGGGGCAGAAAAAATGTTTGTTTTGAATTGTAATATGAATTTACACACTTACAAAACTTTACAGGCACCAAAATTCACTTAACTCCAATCTTGTATTGAAGTTCTCTAATCAAAATATATGCACAGAAATGTGTAACTTAGAACACTGCATAGAAAAATATATTAATGTTAAAATTTATTATGTCATGCAAAAATTGCTTATGGAATGTGTATGAACTTTTGTGCAAACTTTAAAAATGCTTAAAGTGATATAGAAATGCAATGCATTGCCTTTAAGACTAGAAAAATTAAATCTGAAAGAAACCTAGACAGATTCATCAATCCAAAGGAAGAAAAGGAAATTAACTAAGGTGTTTCCCACTAGTAGCATGTAGAAATATTAATATATACCATTTTATTGTCAATAATAGGAGAATATTCACATATATTTGGTTTCATTTTCCCTAGAACACATAGTGGAAAAATAGGAGAGGGGAGGGTGAGATTGTCCCTGCTGGCCCCTTCTTGAAATTCCAAATGTTCATTCAAAGACCAGAACAAATAATTATGGGCATACCTCCAAATGCATGTCTTCCACATGTGTTTGACTACAATTCCCATCATCCTTGGACAGCATGGGGCATAGGAGTTGTAGCCTCATACATCTGGACAGCACCAGCTTGGGGAAGGCTGGTGTACTATCACATTCCTACAAGCTTTGTTTCACAGATGCTGATGATGAAGACTGAGTTTCATTTTGGAGAGGATTGTGAAGGCTGCATTCCAGTGGGGAGCGAGCCAAAGTCAACAGAGGTGAGGACAAAATGCGTACCCATTTTAATTTAAGGGCCTAACTGGCAATAGCGAAGCCTTTCAGAAGGGAGGGAAAACTGTACAAAAGCCAAGAAATAACCAAAAAGCAGTTGGGGTACAGCAGGTAAGCCCAGAAAGGTGGATGAACATCTTGGGAATCCCAGAGGAATCCTAGAGGACCAAATCTGGACCCTACATAAGTTACATGGCCCCATGACTGAAGATCTGTGTCCATGAATGATTTGGAACACTACAAAACTAAGTGTTCTAATGGATGTAAATTAAGTGCATATGTGCAAGTTGTATATGTGTAGTTCCACATACACATATACAATTGTATGTATATAATTGGTTGTAGCCAGTTAAAAGGATCCTGCCCCCCTCTCCTTCCACTCATTCTATTTGTGTTGTCCAAAAACGGTTTCTTTTTCACAATGTAATACTTTTGGAATTCTTACTGACTGAACAAAAATGCCATGGTTTTCTATAATGTAGTATAAAATAATTACTGTAATGCTGGTTAATTAGATGAATGATGTGTGAATCCAACTTTCTGTACAAATTTTAGCTAAAGCTTTTAGCCATCTGTTCAATCGCATCCCAAAGATTTACAGAATTGATTTTTATGATTCAAAGCTCCTACAATTTTGTCCTAAAGGAAAGTGTTGCAATAGGAAGGACAAAGAAACGCTTCAAGTTCAGATATTCCCTCTCAACTTTTCTTTATCTTCTTTACCTGCACCATCCCTCATTATATTTGAACTCCATGTATTTCCAAATAAGCTGTTTACTATGGAATTGCCACACCTTGTTTACACACTTTTTATGAGCCATGTACATATTGTTATCAAAGTAGTATTCTCTTGTGCTTCAAAATATTTGGTTTTTTGAAGGTGAGATGGGAACAGTATTACAGCTTTCAGAAGCATGGATTGCTATAGTGCTACTCTTGTTTGGTTTAAAGCCATATGTATGCACAGGAGTGCATGCAGACACACAGGAGATGCATCAGATGGGGGGGAAATTAACACCATACATCTGCACTGTTATATATCATCCATTTGGCATCTTTTCAATTCAATGACTCCATTAACAATTGGATGGCACCTTTCCAGTTGCCTGAACTTTCATCAGTGTGCTGATGTGTAATCATTCTTTAATGTTTACTGAAACACTTTTTCATCTATGCCTTTAAATAAATAAATAAGATTTGATAGTGTTCAATATTGTTATCTGTTATATTGAGACATTTGAAAAAGAAGTCCTTGAGCACCAGAACATATTTCCAGCATATAATTTACAAGCACATAATTCAGTCCCATGATTCAGTGCAAGGACTTGCTTTGTTTCATTAATTTTGAAATTAATGAAACTATTTATTAAAACACATAGGAACAATTCAGCGAGTTTTGCCAAATATCTCTTACATCTGCTGGCATTTAAACTCCAGCATTTATAACAGATGAATCAGGTAAGGTATTCAGCGCACAGCCTGATCCTGGTTTATTGGCTGAGTTTCATTTGTTACAGCTTTGGGTATGTTGACAAGGCATTGGGACAGCTTGATGACAGTAAATATGATGACACATGCTTGGAGAGGGACGGGGGTGTGTGACCCTGCTGATACTCCTGGATTTCTTGGCAGCTTTTGATGATACTATCAATCATAGCAACTTTCTGGGAGTGGGTGGGACTGCATTGCAGTGACTCCATACCTACTTGGTTGGCTGGGTTTAAACAGGGGGACTTGGAGATATTGTTTAGCCTTACAGATTATCCAGCATGAGGCTTCTCGGAGATCCATTTTGTTCCCCTTGCTATTTAACATCCTCATGAAACCACCAAGTAGGGTCATTGGAGTTTTGGAGTGTGTTGCCATCAGTATATTGAAGGCATGCAGCTCGATGTTCCCTTTTCAGCTTTATCAGGTGACCCTTGAACAAAGGAATGCCTGGCTGTGAGGGTGGAGTAGATGAGGGTTAACAAACTGAAGCTTAATCTAGATGAGATTGAGATACTATTGGTGAATGGTTCTTCTGAACAAAGGAGAATGTTCAATCTGTTCTGGATGGGATTGCATTCTCCTTATAGAAGCAGGTTCATAGTTTGGAGGGTTCCTTGAGCCATCTTTGCCTGGTGGCTTCCGTAACATGGAGTGGCTTCCACCAGCTTCGGCTGGTTGCCCAGCTATGTCCTTACTTGAACAGGGGAGCCAGGCTTCAAGTAGCCACCTCTCTGATGACCTCTAGTTCACCAGTTTTAGTGAACTTGAATTGGCTGCCAATATGCTTCTGAAGCTGGTTTCAGGTGCCCATTTAACCTATAAAGCCTTACACTACGTGGGACAGAACACCTCTCCCAGTCACAATCAGCCCACACACTACACTCAGCATCTGAGGACTTCCTCTGAGCATCACCTTTGAGGGAGGTTTGAGGAGTGGTAACAAGGGGAAGACCTCTCCCGTTGGTACCCCCACACACTGAACCCTACTTGGTGCCAGCTCTGTCATCCTTTTCATGCCAGATTAAGACAGCCTGAACCTCTTAAGGATGCCTGAGTTGATCTATTGACCACTGGAAGTAGCCATGTCTGCTCTTCGTTATTTTCAATAGCTTTAATTATTAAATTCTGTACTGCTGAAGATGCTTGCAGGTCTGATTATATCATGGTTCTATTTAGGAACTATTTCAAACCACTCAGAGAGCATTGACTATTGGATGGTATATTTTAAATAGTAATTTGATGTTGCCATACCTTCAGAACATAGAGTGCTGCCTTATACAAAATTAGACCATTAATCAAACTAGTCTTATCAATTGGTAAATCAGAATCATGCCTACTAGAATTATGATAAAGAACTTATTAAGACAGAAAGAAAGTGGTCCTTAGTGTGGGTGTCTCACCCATCCCCTGTTCCCATAAAAAGCTCCTTAGTAACGCATCTTCTGAGGTCATAATAGCATCATCAAAAGAGAGCAGAAAGAAAAAATGGGGCAGAATGATGGACAAGGGAAGAAGTGACTTGGAGAGGCTAGCTCAGCTTCTCCATCACCAGCCCCACCCACTGACAGCGGATAAGGCTAGACGGCATAAGAGGTGTCAGGCTTATTTTTATTTTTTCAAGTGTAACAGGGTTAACAGGAGACACTTGTATCCTGCCCCCTCCCCCACCATTCTACTGGGGGCTGATGGGGGCTGAATGGGGAAAACATGCCATTCTCAGCATCCTCAATCTCACTGGCAAGCTGCACTTTCTTAAAAAATGAATGTGGGAAAGATCAGATGCTGAAAAAAGCTTCAGGGTTTTCAGTAGTTAGTATTTCAGAATATGGGGTTACTCACTCTTCTGACAGGCCCCCCATCTTTAAGGGCTGGGGCATCATACTGGTACCTATTGAATTTGGCCTCTGCACATGGATGAGAATTTTGTTTCAGTCTGGTATTTATACGAATTTACCTAAGTGTGCGCATTCCTTCATATTTAAGATTAAAAGAATGTGAAATCTAAGAGAAAGCAGATGCTGAAGAAAACAAAAATGGCAGTTACATCCATCCCAACAGTCAGCTGGCTGTTTCCCTTGCTCCCTGCCTTCCTTTCAATGAATGATGCTTCAATTTTTGTTCTCCCTGACTTCCATAGCTGTTATATGGAGAAAGTTAAAACCAATACAGTGTTAGTTTTAATAAAATTTAGCTGGGAACTGTCAGGGTCTGTGGCCAGGACTTCAGTGCCAGAGAGAAGATATGAGCAGCAGAAGCACCAGGACCAGGACAAGGGCTCTTCAAGAAAGACAGAGTTCAAATACTGGGTTTAATGGAAAGTTCGTATCATAAACATGGTATAGGCCAAGGCCGAGAACCAGAAGAACGCATGAGGGCAGAACAAGGCCAAGGTCAGGAACAAGCAAAGATCAAGAACCAGGAGGACAAACAGGGCACAGGTGCCTTGATAGGATAACAGGGCAGGAAATACAACAGGGCAGGAAACATACGTGGCAAGATACACTGTAAGGAAAGATCCATGAGACAACAGGAACCAGATGCAGCAAGTGTCAGGCAAGACGCAGGAGCTGAACCTCACCTCGCAGGAAGCCCTGCACTGCTGAGGCAACAGGGCAAGGCAGGATACAGATCAGGCTAGGGGCAAGCATGACTGCCAGACAACATGGAAAGGCAGGAATGTGGGTAGAGACCTGTTTTCCCCTGCAGTGGAGGGCAGGGTGTGTTCCAATGGAGCAAAGCTCAGGGAACCAAGGTTCAATTTGGATTCCAGGAAGTACTTCCTGAGAGTTAGGACCCCGAGGGTATGGAATGGGCTTCCATGGGAGGTGCTTGAAGCCCATCAATGAGGGTATTCAAGGATATGCTGGACATGTACATGGTAGGCATGTCATGAGCAGAGCTGGCTGGAGTCAGAGGCCAGACTAGATGGCTCAGAAGGCCCCTTCTGACTCACTCTGTTTCTATCAACTGTTGTTGTTGAATCAGGAGCAGTCAGGAATGGTACAAACCCAACACCTAGCCTGTGTTGTTGAGGCAACATGGCAAGGCAGGAGGTACAGCAGGAACCAAGAGCTGGCACCAGAATAAGCAGAAGGAGCTGCACTGAGGAGGCAACCTAGCCAAGGCAGGAGACAGGGAAGATGCAGGAACCAGGACCAGTCAGGCAAAGTACAGGCAAATACAGGAAAACCTGAGTTGCTGAGGCTAGTTCTGGAGGGAAGTCCTTGCTCTTAAACAGCGCTTCCCCCAGGACTCCCAGAAGGTGCCAATCAGTAGAATGAGTCTTCCAGCAGGACTTGGGGCTGACCCTGAGAATGCAGTGGTAGTTGTTTTGGTTCTGGCCAACAGAGCAGCCCAGATCCTGACAAGAACTACCAAAATGAAGCAATTTCTGTACGCCAGTTTAGAATGCTGTCAACAGTTATACTACATCACTGCTTAAGGACCAGACCTTGTTATATGAAAGTAGACTTTCTAAAAGTAATTTTTAAAATCCTTAATGAAGCAACAGCTATTAACATTTAAAAACTCAGTAAAGTAAAGACTATCTCAAGTACATATTCATTTATTGTGTTTTTAAAGCAGATACACAAATCCAGCCAGGATTCATAGGTTTTGTGTTTGCTTAACCTGTCTAAAATCCATTCATTCATTTCATACCTACCCACCTTGGTAACACCATTCATTAGTCCTCTCCAAAAGGGCAAGAGAATAAATAAATAGTGTGAATAAATGATGCCAATCCAGATAAAGCAGGCTATATGTTCCATGTTGATACCTGTGAGAAGGTAGGGAGGATAAAGGCATTGCTCTACCAACCAAATTGTTTTAAATGGCCATACAATGATTTTTATTTTTCTCTAGAAATAAGTAATGAGCAATGTTAGAGCAAGCTGCACAAGAAGGAAATAAGCTTCCCCCCCCCTTTGTTTTTGTTTGTTTGTTTCGCTTTGCTTTTAAGTAGGAAGGACCCATGGTATTGCTACAGCTTGATCAGAAGGAACAGTCTGTATAACCCAGGTGTCCCCCAGTGCACCATCCGGAGAGCAACGTGTGTGGAGGCAATGCCAAACAGGCCTGGTATCAGCATGGGCTTCCAAAGGACACACCTGAGCTGACATTACTCTTCGCAGCATCTTTTTTTCCAATGTTTAAAAATGATTGAATTGGGAGAACTACATAGAGTAGACCCACTCAGATGCACAAAGCGAATCTATACTATCCTTTTCTACAACCAAATGGTGTTTATTTGCAAGTAGATGTGTTTAGGGACAAGGTAACAGAAGTGAGCATCATTTTATTCCTGTAGGCATGATTGTGCCATAACTTAAGTGGGTTTAACATGCAAAGGGAGAGCAGAAGAAAAATGCAAGGTGTGTGCTCTACAACTAAAGTAATACACATGGCTGTCTGAAGGATTTATTTATTTGTTTGTTTGTTTATTACATTTTTATATTGCCCATTAGCTGAAGCTCTCTCAGTGGTTTACAAGACAAAGCTTAAAACCATAAAATACAAGAACATAGTAAAACATAATATAAAACCATAACAGAATAAAAACAAAGGAGTAAGCAAGATAAAAGCCAGCAGCAGTGCAAAGATGTAAAAATGCTCTTCCACAATTTAGAAAACTGAGGTGTTAAAAAGGATAATTAAGTCCAAAGTCTACAAGGATCTAGCTGTGACACTGGGGAGGACTAGTAATCTTTTACTGAACCCTGGATGTACCTTATATGAAAATGTGCAGGGCAGTTTCATCAAAGGGACTCAAAAAGTTTGAAAGATTGTGTGTTTAAATCTGTGGTGATCACCAGTCCAATGTACATTTGACATCTGAAGAGTGGCAAATGTTAAAGTACAGGCACTCCTCATGGTAGTCCTGATAGCACACCCACAAGGAGACAACAAACGTTCAGGAATCTGCATTCATCTACTTCAACTAACCAGTTCTAGTAGTTTTCATCTCAACCAAAAGCAGGTCTTTTGCAAAGTGATCAGGTCTCAATTGACCATTCAAGACCAGGTCACCCCCACAATATGGGCCATTATTACAGGGGTAGCTCACAAATATATATTATTGTGGAGAAAATTCATTCTGATCAAGGGCACATGGTACTTTGAGCAGGGCAGCAGATGACAATAGCATCTCTGCTAATCAGAAGGTGCTGGGGCTCTGTCTTCTAGAAGGTCTTGTCCAACTGATGTTTGACATCAGAATTTAATGCTTGCGTGTGATTTCAGGAAGTGCTTTTCAGAGAGCTCCTATCTGCTTGTGGCTCTCCATGGTGTGGTGTGCATCAGTATGGAAAACTCCTGGTTTCCTCAGTCTCTGTGTGGAGTAGTCCTCAAAGACAAAGTGGAGACATAAGTGTTTAGACTGGGGAGCCCATTAAAATTTTACCATTGTGATTTATCTGCAGTCCTAATGGGTAAGAGAATAACAAGCTGAAGCTAAAAGAGAGCAACACTTCAGATAGGGCAAGCGTCTGAGACTTCATAGAAAACAAGAGCTGAGATGTTGAACTGAATTCTATTACTCCAGGAAAGATATTTGTTCTAACAATAGAATCTATACTATTTGTATTTAAATTGCAAAGCTGGGGAAAGAATACATCTAGATATGGAGTGAGAGTTTCCTCCAACACCTCCTCTTCTTCCATCATCAAAAATGTGACAAAGCTCACTGGTTTGATGGTTCTGGCAACAACCTAAGAGGTGGATAGTTCACCCTGGTGTCAGATTAAAATTATGCTAATAACACTCCAGTTTAAGTAATGTGAACTCTGTGCAGTAGAAACAAAAATACAACCAATGAATCCCATCTGGATGGCCTCTACCATCAAATGCCATTTGTTTCACATCCCATTTGCTATTGTTGTAATTATACCACAATAATGCTCATCATTACTTTGCAACTCACATCCCTTGAAGCTCTGACACAGGCCATCAAAACAAATGACTGGCCATTTTGCCAAGACAGAAAAATACGAGACAAAACAAAAGCTACACAGTCGGTCTGCAGTACTTGCAGCCTCGCTGATCATCTCATTTGCAAGTCATCTAGTTGTATTTATCTGCCAGGCTTCTCATGCAATCCACACACAAAATAATTAGGTATTCGCCACTGTGGACACCTAAAAAGGGTGTCCCTGGCCATTTTTGTTCTAACACACACCAGATTATTAACTTCACTCTTTTTTTTTTTCTGGGGGAATGTTCTCAGTCATCATGCACATTGCCTTAAGAAAATGTTTCAGCTAAATCGAAGCCAGTCAGCATCCCTCCTGCCATGTGCTCTGATTACTTTTTTGATACTAATTTTAATAAAATAGCTCTTTCCAAGAAAAAATTATTTGACAGATCTCTTTATATTACAATACCACAATCCAGCTCTGAACACTGCTTGCTCCAGGCCTTTGCTGTGCAGGTCTGCCAGTTCAACAACAGGATATTGACTGTATTAACTCAAAAAGTTTGCAAAGTTCAAGCAAATTGGTCATGAAACCAACTTTGCCTCTTCTATTCTTAACTTATGAGAGATGATGCTTGGGTACTTTGTTTCACAAGTCACTTTATGTCTCTGTTCCCCTTCTAGCCAGCTCCTCCCCCCCCCCACATAGTGATGAACCATTGGTAATACTTTATGAATCATTCCAGGATTTTTTAAAAGAGGAATCAGTATATAAATGTTCTAAAATTAATTAATTAAAACTAACAACTCCGAACCCAGTTTGATAGTATTTGGAACTAAAAAATCAGTTAATGGTAACATAATATTCCCAGTGGTTCTGATTTACCTTCTGAAATAGAAATTTATTGTTCTAATTTACAGAGCAATACTCTGGATCCTACAGAAGCTGGAGTAACATAGCCTTGGAGGAGATCGAGCTTTGCATTTCTCACCTCCAGCCTCTCCCAGCCACTGCAGAAAGCTGGAAGATAGCTCTGCAGTGTCCCTGACTTTGGGGGAAGCATGGGCAGACAGGGAGAGTGTGTGAAAGGAGAGGAGAGACTGAGGAACCGCTCAAATCAAATGTCTCTCTGGGTCTGGGCCCATTCCCAGCATCTTGGTTCAGTAGATGGGTCCACCCAGCTGTAATAGCCTTGCATCCTTCTTGCCCTACATAGCTCTTTCCAGCAAGGATTTGGGTGGACAGAGGGCTCCAGTATCAGGGTCCTCCATCTAAAGCAAGAGTGGGCAGTGTTGTGGCCATGGGCACTAATGTACCTTTGGATACCTTTCTTGGGCCTAACCAAAGTGCCCATCCCCTCCTTTTTCTATTTCACTTTTCTTAGTAGCAGCTGAGGTCCCTTAGAAAAGAAAGTGAGGGCTTCCAGCTGCTACCATCTTCATTTACCATGACAGTTCCTAGGTCACACATGGAACTCAGGGATATTCACATGAAATTAAGATGGAGGATACCTGCAGAACTGTGCTTTCCTCTGTGAAGAGTCCACCCACCAAGGGGAAAAATGGGTTCATGGGAGGGAAAAAAACAGTTTCTGTCATTTATCTCTGCTTACTAGAAGAGGGTTTACAAGAGCTGTAGGCAAGTCATCAGAAGTCCATCGGAGCATCAGGAAGCAAAACATCTTCCATATATTGGGGCTCAACTCCCACTTCTGGGATGCACCAAGTTTTTTGGGCAGGTTATTCAGCCTTTGTGACTAGTCACATTTTCTATGGTGCCCACTTTGTGCTTGTTGCCAAGGCAGTTTTTCAAATTGGCAAATAAGCAAACAAATGGGCTTTAAAAAGATCACCAGCTCCTGGTATAAAGACTGGCAATCCCTTCAGATTGTTCTCAAACTGTTCTATTATATCAAATTCAATTGCATGTATTTATCATATTGTTTATTGTCCACTTTATTGACAATCTATTCTTTGTGCATTTTCCAAAATATAACACTGGTTTGTTTAAGATATAGAATTGGGGTTCTGGAAACTCCCAGAAATAAAACCAATCCCCAATTCCAAGCCATAAGCAATTGGCCTCACAGGAAATCCACCAGCTCATTCAAGATCCAATTCAGTTTGTGCTGCTGTTCTTCAATAGTTCACTTCACATAAACATTCTGAATGGTTTGGTACATGCATGGTACACTCACAGTCTCACTTCAGTATGGATTTTCTAGTCTGTTCTTACTGCTCACTTCCGATAAATGTGTTTTAAATGAAGGCAGTTTAACCAAATTCATCAGCAATCTTCTACAGAACAAATTGTGGAGTTGCTGGAGTTCATTGCCCCAGTTCTTGAGTGAAGTCAGATTAGATTCCTAATCTCACCTTTCCCCAAAACTCGAGTCAGATATGATTTAAAAATAAACTAGCACATAAAGTATAAAAATAACATATCTGAAATTATTATTATAATTTTCATTGTTCTCCCGGTCCCTGTGAAATATTCAAATTTTGACACCCCAGTTTTTATTTATTTATTTATTTATTTGAAACATTTCTATGCTGCCCCATCACAATAAGCCTCGGGGCGGCTCACAACATCAAAAAAGTCAACCATACATTAAAACCCCCATACAATAAACCCCCCAGTACCATAAAACCTCAGTGCATTCTCAGCTAAAAAAAAAAAAACCTAGTTAAAAAAATAAATTAACAATTAAAATAAGTTTTAAATAAAAAGCCTGGCACCGAAAAGCAAATAACGATGGCGCCAGGCGGACCTCCCTGGGGAGCGCATTCCATAAATGGGGTGCCACCGCCGAGAAAGCCCTCCTCCGGGTACTCACCCTCCTGATGTCATTCACAGATGGTTCCCAGAGAAGGGCATCTGCTGCTGACCTCAAGGGGTGGGAGGGCATATATGGGAGTAAGTGTTCCATTAAGTATCCAGGTCCCAAGCCGTTTAGGGCTTTATAGGTCATAACCAACACCTTGAATCGGGCCCGCACTTCAATCGGGAGCCAGTGGAGCTGACAGAGAACTGGGTTATATGAGAACAATGCCCAGTCCCCGTCAGCAACCTGGCAGCTCTATTCTGCACCAATTGAAGTATCCGGACAGTCTTCAAGGGTAGCCCCACGCAGAGCGCGTTACAGAAATCTAATCAGGAAGTTACCAGCGTGTGTGTCACTGTCACCAGGCAGTCATTCACTAGCAAGGGATGCAGCTGATGGATCAGCCGAAGCTGAAGGAAGGTGCTCCTCGCCACCGCCGTCACCTGGGCTTCCAGAGACAGCTCCGGGTCGAAGAGCACTTCTAAGCTGCAAACCCTGTCCCTCAGAGGGAGTGCAACCCCATTTAGGACAAGGCCCAAGTCCCCCATCCCAAGGTCCGAGCCGCCCACCAACAGGACCTCCATCTTGTCTGGATTGAGCTTCAGTTTATTTGCCCTCACCCAGCCCATTATCTCGGCCAGGCACCAGTTCAGCACAGCCACTGCCTCACCTGGATTGGTGGAAAACGAGAGGTAGAGCTGGGTATCATCAGTGTACTGATGATTCTGCAGCCAACACCTCCTGATGACCTCTCCCAGCGGTTTCATGTAGGTGTTAAAGAGCAAAGGGGACAAAATTGACCCCTGAGGAACTCCATGGCATCGCTGCCATGGTGCAGAGCCATAGTCCCCCAGCACCACCTTCTGAAATCGGCCATTGAGGTAGGAGTGGAACCACCACCACGCGGTGCCTCCAACTCCCAATCCCGCCAGCCTATTCAGAAGGATACCATGGTCGATGGTATCGAAAGCCGCTGAGAGGTCCAGGAGAACTAACAGGGACGCACTCCCCCTGTCTCTCTCCCTGCACAGGTCATCGTACAGGGCGACCAAGGCAGATTCAGTGCCATACCCGGGTCTGAAGCCGGACTGAAATGGGTCCAGATAATCAGTTTCATCCAAGAGTGCTTGGAGTTGTCCTGTCACCACCCGCTCTAGTACCTTGCCAAGGAACGGAATGTTGGCCACCGGTCTATAATTGGCGGCCACCTCTGGATCCAGGGATACCTTCTTTAGGACTGGCCGGACTACTGGAGTTTTGGAGCCAAACTCACAAGCTACTTGTCAAAATTAGCCAGAAGGGGGACTGACCTTGAAAAATTTATCAGGAGAAACTTGGACCATGAGTGAAAAGCCACAATTTTTGGAGATAAGAATTTTAATACATATGCAAGTGGGCATCATTCCAGAACAGCATGGATGTTACATGAATGTTCAATCAATTAAGACTGAGGAGAATCGGGGTCATACCTGTTGGTCCAGCCCCTGCCTACACATATAACTCATGAAAGTGTCTACATGCATGCCTACTTTTGACAGAGGTACCAATTGTGGAGACAGGTCCTACCCACAAGTCATTTGAACATACCTACTTACAGTGAAGGCATGTATGAGCAGCAAAGGAGTCAGCAGGCCCAGTGGACACAACCCTACTCTTGCCTCTTCACAAACTGACGCTCGATGCATCACAAGTGTACAGGCTCTGTGGCTAGCCTGCATCCCATGCTCATGCGCCTGCTATAGCAGGGGTGCAGAACCTCAAGCCCAGCCTGCCAAGAGTCCTCATCTGACCCTGTGGAGTTCCTCAGAAGGCCAAGCCTCCTTTCCACGGGCTGCCAAACATTTTGTGGTTTCCCAGCTTTTCTGCGGCTTTTTTCCCAATCTAAAATATTGAAATGTGCCTCCTAAAGCAGGGTTATTGGCAGTAAGAGCTTTAGGCTCAAATATGCTAGCATTTTTAGTATCTTGGCACCACCCCTCTTGCCTTCTACCCTCATGAAATGCGGCCCACAAAAGCTTCTCTGAAAGTGAATTTGGCTTTTGGGCTGAAAGCGTTTCAACATCCTCAGTGCAGAGGGTGCACTATCTTCCCACACTGAACTCCCCACACATTTCTCCATGCATGTCTGTCTCTGAGGCTTGATGCATAAGCCTCCAACTGCACTGTTACACCAGAAATAAGAGTCGTGGTTCCCCTGTTGCCGCTTCTTTGACCCGAAGCTGCCCTGAATGTCTCCCATCTGTCCAAACGCCTGGCTGATGAAGAGGGTTTCCGTCCGTGCTAAGGCGAAGATTCATAATCTAACCGGCGAGGGGCAAACACTCTTGCTCGCAGGGACAAAATGTCCTGGGAAAGGCTGCTGGAGCAAAGGTTGGAAATTGCTAATCAATAAGAAAGGTGATTACATTAAGAGTTATAGCCATAACATAGAAATTAACCTTCAGAGAGAGCTTTTCCATGGATAAAACAAATTGACTCTCCTGCCATAACATAGCTGCCTCTAGAGCGAGGTATTATTAGTTGCACCACAGTGCACAGTATCACGTGACAAGTGTGAAAGGAATCAGTCCACTGCTTTTAAAGTTATGACGACTGAGATAGCCAGTTCCATGGCTGTGCAATAGATGGGCTCTGCGGTCTTCTTTATTTGTTGCAAGTACTGCCCAGTGTCTCATCCACAACCAGCACTGGCATCAAATTGTCTGAAGGAGGTTTATACAGCTTATGTTTATACTGCCAGGCAGAATCAGAAGGCTGCAGAGCAGATTCATTCATTTATTTAGGGTTTTATATCCCATTCATTAGCCCAGGGCTCTCAGATGGGCTTCAACTGTGAATGTGGCTTCAAATTTGGCTGCATGTTGACATTTCAATAAAAGAACACAACCTTCGGGAGTTCGCAGCCAAATATGGGACACTCGTTAGAAATAATATGCCAGCCTACCAGAGCTCACTACCTGCCGGATATCTTGAATGTAGCCCCTGTCATTCTCATACTGGAGGGTCAATGGCCCCCGTTGGCTGGGAATGATGGGAACTGCAGCCCAACACAATCGGAAGCACCCATTTGGGGAAAGCTGCACTGTGTATTAATGGATTGGATTTAATGTCTGGTGGACAGGAAAACAATCTGCAGCCCCGCTTCACTAAAATGTGATTAAAAAGTAGGCAGAGCACTATTAATTCAAATTTTGCTTGTCCTTGTACTAAAAAGGTCAGATCTGGTTTGAGAAAAAGCTAAATTTGAATTATTCATTGCCCCATAGCAGTTTGCTGTTGAATTTTTTACCAGCAAACTCCCAGACGATGGACATGATGCCACCATTGCCCCACTTAATTCTGTTGGATGGTGGCAAAGCACAACCTGGAGGATGGACAGGCTGTTTCAGGGGTTGTAAACGGCCTATAGAACGCCAACTGAAATTTGCCTACCCTGGCACCAGCTCTCCTCTTAAGTAGGATCACATGTCTGTGAGCAATTTACCATCTGCCAGCCCTTGGTTCTCCAGCTAAAACATGGGAATATTATGGGGTCTATCTCACAAGGATTATCACAAGGATGCAGGATATAGTGATTGTAAAGGACGAAATGACCAACAATTCTACTTTAACTGATGAGCCAACACTGACCTGTCATATCTATAATAAAAATACCCATACTTCTCTTGGTATACTGATGTAATCCCACAATGGTACAGCCCTGCACATAACTAGTCATCACCATTCATTCTGTTTGCCACAAAGGCTGATTATAGCCCCCGGAGGAGAGCAGATTTTTGACATGTTCTGAGGGCAGTTTTGGGTTTTGGTTTTGTTCATTTGCTTTCCCTGGTATGATTGCACAAATGTGCAGCATGAACTTGTGCCATTAGTTTATTTTAGTACAGCAGCAATGCACATTTTCCTGATTTATTGTGGAAGGGGAAAAAAAAACAACTGAAAAAGAACCATCTAAGAGGTTTGTAGACAGGTCCATGAAATAGGTGTGTATATAATGGACAGTATTTTTCCTTAGTCCTGTATTAAAAATAAAATAGTGCTGCTATGACCGTTGTTCTGCTGGTTTGACATAACTGTAGGAAAAGCATTGCAAACCACTGTTCTTAGAATAGCTATTAACCCTGCTATCAAATTATTAATGGATGAGGGCAAAATAATTTTTATAAAATGTAAAATGACTGTGCTTTTTATATATACATTACAGGCAGAAACTCAAGAAGGGAATGTTATCCTGATAGCAGTGGTGCAAAGGTATCACTTGTATTTCTATTTGGCATAAATAGAAATTGGAGATCTAGTGCAAGATGATGGTTAGAGCATTCAACTGAGGACCTGGGAGATCCAGTTTCTAGTCCCTATTTGGTCATGAAACTCTCTGTGACTTTGGGCCAGCCTAACTCACCTCACAGGATTGAGAATAAAATGGAGCTATGTAAAGCCACCTTGGATTCTTCCTAAGAGAGAAAAAAGCATGATTTAAATGTGATGCAATAAAAATAAATCATATTAAAGCATCTAAAGACACAGATCCTCTGTGATGAAAATAGTTGCAGCCTGCCTTAAGTTCCAACCTCCTTCTTTGCCCTCGCAAGTCTGATTCAGAGGAGCTGGCTTGGCACTTGTTCTTGGCAATTATAAATCAGATTAGGGGAAGAGGTTCTGACTGATTCCCTATCCCCCACTTCAGTCTGGTATTTATTTATTATATTTATATCCCACCTTTTTCCTTCTGGGAACGTGAAGTGGCTTACATAATCCTCCTCCTCCTCCTTTCAATCTTATTCTCACAACAACCCTGTTAGGTAGGTTAGGCTGATAGTGACTGGTAGTATTTGTACATATACTATGCATACCTCTAATGGCTGCACATACATTTCTATATCTATACACGCATACCAGTGTTCACTCCTGATTGCTCTGGATTCTGACAGTTCAGTACTTTTTCCGCCCCCTTACTGTTTTACTATCAGTTTATTTCTCAGTGTTTTCAGCCATAGGCAGATTTGAGATGATGGTCACCTGCACATTTATGTCATAAACTCTAGAGGGGCAAATATTTGCTACCAAACCAAGTTTTGCCCTTCTGAAGATATACCTATTACTTATTTCATGAGTCCAACCACTGGTGATTTAATGTACCACGTTAGTCAGGCCACATCGAATGTATTTGGTGAATATGTTAAAAATGTGATGCTGTTCAGAGTCTGTAAAATGAGTTAAGCAATACACATAAATCTCAGCATCTTTAGAGTCTTTCAGAACTGGGTGTGCCCACTTGAGCTTGATCAAGTGTCCCCGTTCATATTGACTATGAAAGAAAACCACACTGCTACTGGGTTTTAAAAAATGAAGCAGAAAGATCCAAAAATCAATAGCTCATTGTGGTTTTATATCAGTCCTGGTGAAAGTCGGAGATGTTTACCTAGGGTCTCAAGAGTCCATAAACACCTTTATTTGCTGCTTCCAATTTGACTTTGTTCAAAGCAGAGGTTGAAAATGCATTTTTGTTTGCTAACTGCTGATGCTGCTACTTCGCTGCAAAGAAATGAGCTGCCTTTTTTTCATGAGTGCCTCATAAAAGAGGGATTAAGAGTGTTTTCTTAAATGTAGTTTTTGTAATAGCCCAGTTCAAGCCCCTTCAATCAGCAAACTTCAGTGCAACTTGACAGGCTAAACTGCCACTCTGTAACCCACAGGACAAGAAGTGCCATTTGCACATGGCTGGTCAGCGGGCAAGGAAGATTCATGCTGGCTGTTAATTGCCTCTGGCAACTCTCCACTTCCAAAATATCTCAGCCCAGACTGCTTCTTGCCTCTTGATTCTATCTTTTCAAATGTATTCCTTCTCCATTTTAATGACTCAGGAAAGCACAATGCCAGACTACATTCACACAGGTAGATGAAAAATTGAGGTGAATAAATATTTAAGCAGACACAGGTAGTTTCCACAACTAAAGTTTTGGAAGGTTCAGTTGAACGGCTAAAGGTGGGGAGGCAACCATGGGGTGCTTAGCTGGGTGCACTCACCATTGCGTCGATGTCACAGATCAGAAGTGAGATGGTCACTCGGCATGGTTTCGTTTATCCCAAGTGGCGCACTGCAATCTCACCTCTCACCTGTAACAACAGAGCATCGTTATCACACACATACTGTATATGCATGAATTACCCTTGATGCCTCCTCCACCGTTGTCAAGATGGAACACAGCCAACTGACCGGCACTGCAATCCAACAATACAGCCCTTGCATGCATATTCAGTGTTGCCCCATTGCTGGTTATATTATTAAGACCAGCAGTATAGCTATTTATTTCTCTACTGCCCCATAGCTGAAGTTCTCTGAATCATTTGCAGCAGTACATAAAAATGGCGCAATGAGATACAGTTCAAATACCATAAAATCTGACTAGAGAATCTTAAGGACCACCATAAAGCATGCAGTGAAGAATGAACGATCCTGTTAATTAAAGCCACCTGGGAGGGGTAATGCCCACCAGCACTTGGATAACCAAGCATAGCATTAAAATGTGTTCCAGGAGATGCACCTGCTGCAAGTAGCAGTGAGAGTTCTGTACACAGAGATAACGTTGGGCTGCAGCCATTTTCAAGAGCAGTGCTTAATTTGGATAACTACTCCACAGAAAAACTGTGGGGTACTGTGTCTAGAGAGCTGGAGTTGGACTGAGGTTCAGTTTTCCACACAGCTGTTAGGCTCCATGTGTGATTTTGGCCCAGTCACTGACTTTCGGCCTAACCTCCTTCACAGGGCAGTTATGAAGATGAGTCAAGGAGAGGAGAATCAGGTGCACCAGCTTGAGCCCCTGGACAAAATGACAGGATATGGAGACATTTTAAGAAAGAATGACAATTTCAGTTTAAATGCAGTGGTTTTGTCAGAACCTTACCGGCTAAAATATTATATTAATCAATGAACAAATGTCTGCAGATTGTGGAAGAAAGGTCTGGAACATGGGGGCATTTGCATTCAAGCCCCATGGTGCTTCTTAGGGTAAAATGTTAGGTTCATCTTCTGATCTATCTTTTTCTACAAAGGCTTTCCAACTTGCTGCCTCCTCTATGTTCCATGTATGCCATGCCACTTTTTCCTCTGCCATCCAAATCCCTGCCAGAGATGCTGGCATTTTTCATTGGCCTGCCAAATCAGCAGCATCATCAACTATAATTAGGAACCATGTACAGTGGTGTGGCTGAGATCTAAAGGCTTGCAGGACTGCAATGGAACTCTGCATAAAGTTCTGGACATTACCTGTGCAGTCTCAGGCACTGTTGGAACATTACCTGAGATTGAAGGGGCATCCTTACTCACACAGAGATCTGTAGACATACACTAGAGGCATTGGATTGGGGTGCCTGTCTTTTTCAGGTGCTACATTTTTCAGGAGTGAGCACTGAATTCTGTTTGATCCTGAATCTCACACTCTTTTCATCTTTCTAACTAACGCAAACAAAGTATATTGGTTTACAGCTATAAAGGGAGTCCATGTAAAAGGTGAGCAATTAGAAACTGGAACAATGATGATGAGAATATATATTTTTATATTCAGCTTTGTTTTCATGCCCAATCACATGTGCTCAGGACAGGTAATGCCCCCTCCCCTCTATGCTCCCCCTGTCAATTTATCTTTGCAACAGCCCCGTGAGTTGGAGTTAGCCAAGAGTTTTGCTCAAGGCAACAAACAAACTTGTGGTTGCTGAGCAAGGATTTTTGAAGCAGGAGTTCTCATTTCCATATCAAACTGGTTACTTTTTATTTTCATGCCATCCTTAACATTCCATCTAGGTAACAAACATCTCGCTGCTAACAAGCTGCTGACAGATGCTGCTTTATGCAGTTGCATTTTCGGTTGTTGTTTTTAAGAGTTTTGTGCTTACACTTAGAACTCACATGTAGAACAAGGCTTGTCTATATTTGCATTCACCTTGAACACATTATCCTGACTTGTGCAGAATTTACTGAAAGTGCGACAGGGTCCTAATAACTGAACAGTCAAATATGCTGTAATAGCAATCACATTTATTGGACATGGATATGGGACTTAATTGCATTTAATTTATCATTAGTATATAAGATGCAAAGTTGTACTTCAATCTGTAATTGGCTTTTTTGAAATCTGTACTCAGGACCTTGACTGCATGGCATTGTGCTACAGCCACAGCAGATCCTTGTTCCTTTTCCATCAGAAGGTCAGTGCTGATCCTTTTCAGGCGGTGCATAATTGTGCAATGAAACTTCAAGTAGATGCTGCTTCCTGAATGTGTCCCACATTTCATAGCTTCTTTGTACAACAGTTGTGGGATATTCTATAGCCAAGATTTGTACTGGCAGTTGTCTAACTAACATGCAGAGATATTTCTATGGAAAGATGTCTAAGAATGCATATACCCAGCTGCAATGTTCATGGTTCTGATAGTATGTCCTTTTTCTCCATATATTTTGGACTTCCAATTTCACTACCCCTGACTGCTGGCTGGGGCTGATAGGATTACAAACCAAAACATTTGAAGGAATCCAGATGTTGGGGAAGGCTTTCTAAAGGTCTCTGTGTCACTGGGCCAGTAAGAGTCTCTTTGTTGTGGGAAAATGGGTACCTTCATTAAGTGTGATGCAAGGATTCCATGTTCTGTGTGTGCGTGTGCAGACATCTAATTCATGTAATTCTTTTGCCTCATAAAAGGGGTTTATGTATGAAAGAAAGACTATGCACACATACCCGTGACTTTATTACTATATATACCATCATGCCCATAATCTCAATTTTGATTACCCTGCATATTAAAACACTAACTTACCAGAGACAACAATCTGAAAGTGTTTCCTCAAAAAATAAAGCAATTCACAAATAATAATTCCAATAGCTCTTTGAGAGTGTACTCATTAAACGGATAGAACATAAAACCAGGAATGACTGCAAACATTGGGCAATATCCAGTGTTGATACAGTGCTAGTGTAAACCAATGCTAGTGCAACATAATTAAAGCTTTCCAGACAAAGGCAATGCAGAGAGATTTCCTGCCAACATTTGGCTGAAAATTCCCACTTTTTGCCTTTGCCTAACAAACACAGTATCATTAACACTAGTGTGTTGCACTGAAAGGCTGACTTAGAAGTTGAAATTACCTTGATAAACTGGAGTAGTGGTCCTAAAGCACTCTGATTTGTAGAATCCTCCACATTGTTTCCATACAGAAAAAATGCTGGCTATCTTGTGTGTTATTTTGAAATACTGTGAGTGTGGTGTCGGAAAAGGCACCCTGAATTCTGCTTGAAATTTACTTTCAGGCAAAATTTTGAGTCAAAATAGTCAAGTCAGGGCTGGATGAACCAATAATCAAGTCAACAAACACCTCACAATCCTAAACGTTCTTTGTGAGTATGTTGTGGTACTGTTACAAGGTCCTCTGACAAAATGTTCCAGTGATTCCTATCCACAATGACTAAACCAATTCATGGCCTGTTTTTGCTGGTTGATTCAGGCCTCCACGAAAAAGTTATAGAATTGTCTCTCCTTCTCCAACTAATATTGATGAGTTTGCTGAATTACAGCAGACAGGAGGATAGCTCAGCTGACTGATCTGAACAAGGCAGGGACCCAAACCTAGGATTGCTCAGAGGCCTTGTAGAGGAGAATGGAGAGGAGAGGAGAGGAGAGGAGAGGAGAGGAGAGATCATGGTGAACATTTCTGTAATATTCTGCAAAGAGGCATGGCAAGACACAAAAAGGGGAAACCTTAGACATTTTCAGAAAAAGTTTCTACAAAATTTCAGCATAGCCCTAACTCTCTTCAGTCATCTCTTCCTTTGCCTAAAGCAGTGCAAGCCACATGTGTTCCACAGCCCCCATCATCAATATCTTGCACTCCTGTGTCATTTTGTCCTGAGATGTCATTCCAAAAGTTTGTGATGTTATTGCCTGGCCTTTGTCTGCACAGAATGTCTTACCTATCACTCCTCCAGCACCCTGGTGTCATGGGCTGTCAAATTTTGATTTCCAAAACAGTGATGCCTACATGGAGCTGAGGACAGAGCTTGGGCCATATAGGCAAATGGGTGTTCCCCACAGCTTTTCTGTCATGTCATCCTGCCACTCTGTCATCATCTATTTTGTTTCTCAAGCTATTCATACCCTGCTTGTGCAGCTGTGGATGAACCTATACGCATACTGCAGTCTCATATGCAGAAGCTTGGGGAAAGATACACTGCTGTTTAATTTAAGAAACTGTGCATAAGCTAAACAACTTGAACATGCTCAATAATGAAAATAATAGATATTTTTAAAATTCTGGCCTAAGAACCCCAGGCTTTGACAAAACTAGAAAATTTGGGGAAATCTGCAATAAATTCAAATGAGTTTAGATTTTTATGAAGTACATTTACACAAGTCAGACAGATTCTTTAGACTTGATTACCATTTTGAAAACTTTCTAGAATTTTGTACAAATGTTGCTGTAGCCCCAAAAAGAAAAAAATCCTAGAAAAAGAAAATTAAGTACATTTCCCTCCACAAGCTAAAACTTGAAAATGTACTGAGGAGGAGGCAGATTTGTGTATTTAAGCAAGTGCAAATTTGCAGGCAAGTGAAATGAAAGGCACCTGACAATCCGATCCATTGACGAGAGAGAGAGAGAATTTGGTAAGTAGCCCAATTGTTCTTTCAATTTGGCCAGGCTGATATTGCAATTGTTGCTTTGTCATTTTTGAGGCAACACTATGGTAGCATTACCCCACCAACAATGCAAACTTCCAATTTATCTCTTATTGATTCCTGGCATATGCTTCCTTAACCTAATATTTCTTCAGTTCCTTTTATAGGGCACATGGGGTTCAGTTGCTATGCTGATCTTGAGCATTCTATGGCTTGTTCATTCCTTTAAAGAGCCCTTTTCCTCCATATGAATGCCCCGTTCTTCATCCTGAAAGCAGCAGCTCATGGAGAAGGTGCCCAATCATCTTCTCCATAGGCAGCTGCCCTGGTTCTAAGCAAGAAGCGGTACTGATTTAATGTCCCTGCCTCAGTCTTGCCAATCCCCTGGGTCTGCCTTATGCAGCATAGCCTTGCCCTGCTCTTTTTCACCCAGCATCTGTCAATTTAGATTGGCAGGAAAATATATATGATTAGACGTGTCAGAGAAATCTGCAACAGATCCAGATAAATTCAGATGTCTTGGACTCTAATGTGAAAATTCCACAGCAGTCTAGCTTTCTCCAACCTTCAAGGATTCTACAGACTGACATATTTTGTTCTTTTTGCTTTTGCAGGAAGTATTTGTACACATTCACACTTGCAATGATGTGCACTTGTTCTACGGTCGCACTAGCGCTAATGTGCTTTTGTTCAAATGGAACAAAATCCTCACACATCCCCCTCTCCCAACATCTAAATCTCCCAATGCATAAACAATGGAATGTAAATGCCTGAGCATTGTTTCCAGGGGTGGGGGTGGTTTCTGACTAGAGCCTAGAGCAGTGAAGCCCAGGCTAATGCAGATACCCATCAATTGTGACCACAATTTTCTGGCTCTGCCAGAATACGTAAGGAGTGATGGAAATACAATGCGCTCATCTCTTCTCCACCCTTAAACTTGCTATTACTCTAGTACAAGGACAGATAACTGTTAACATTAGTTGTGGGGTTCCCTCCTCCTGCACATGTACACACACAAACACATCCCTCCTTTATTTCTGGCCTTGCATGGAAGAAAAACAAAATGTCATCCATTTCTCAAGCTGCAAGTGGGTGTTGTAAAGGTCAAAGTAAATGACTGAGATGACAATATTACCTTTCTGTTATACTTTCCCGACACCTAAAATGTTTGCTACAAAATCAATGCTGATAGGATGAAAGAAGTGGGACCTACAAGAAAATGTTGCAGCATGTGAAGTACTCTTGGCCAGGGTTCCAGACAACCAGTCTTTTCTTGGGGTACCCCTTCCCATCACCCTTCCCTTTCATTTCCCAACTTGCTCCCCTTCCAACAGCCAACCAGCATTCCATGGCCACTTGTCAATTTCAGTGTTCATTAGGCAGCTGCTGGGGTGCCCCCTTTTTTCAAGTTTTTTAATAAACCTGCAAAACTTGAGGTTTCTCTGAGCTTAAGCATTCTTTTCGGTTGTGTGTGGCTGGTGCCATTTTGGCTCCATCGGCATGCAGATGACGATGTGCTCAGCAGATATGATAGGCATGAATATTTATAGTGCTGGATGGGAGGCAATGGCTGACAAATGCCATATCTGGGGCCACCTGTGACTGCACTGCTCTCGTGCTATTTTGTCTCTGCTTATTGGCAATATATTAACCTCTGGATGAAATGATAGGCCTGAACAACTTCACAGTGGCCTTTCTCCCATCTGCAGTGATTGCTAAGTATTACAGCAGATAATGTTATTTATTCACCACATTGCTAATGTCAGCTTACAATGGGCCCCCCATCTGGAAGAGGAAGGGCCCCTCTGCATGAGGCTGGTACGAGTTCATTATAAATCAGTGCTGCTTGGATAAAGTGTATCCACTGAGACTATCTAAGCAGTGACCTTCATACAAAATGTATCACATCACATTTTCCATGAAAATAATAATAAACACAGTAAGCAGTAAACAAAACAATCAGAATGTGTCTTGGAAATAAATGAAGAGAGTGGATGATAGATGGTGAGCTATTAAATGTACATTATGGGATTGGATGCATGCAACCAAGGACAATTTTTTTCTTTCAAATGATGTTTATAAAATCAGTAACAGGAAGATCAGCAACATGAAGGGCTAACACACTAATATGCCACCAGAAACCCTTATTTGTGACTGATTCACATGTTAATGTGAATTGCTGCTATTGTTACCACAAGTGAAATACTGCAGTAAGGTAGCAGCATGTACTGGGAGTGTCTTGTCTGTGAGCCCACTGAAAAGAAGGGGAATTGCAAAGAAAGATGCCTGCACTGGAGCTTTTTAATTTCGAGTTGGGGAGTGATGGAGGATGATAGGAATTTATAATGTAACTATGAATTTGGGCAGAGAAACATTTTCCTCTTTCTCCCATCCTAGAACTTGGGGTCACCCAGTGAAATGGATAGGTTGTAACTTCAGGACAGAGAAAAGAATGCACTTGCTCATACAATGCTTCACTAATTTATGGAAAATTGGAAGCTGCTTTAGTCAAGGTCAGACTGGTGACTCATTCTCACATATTGGCAGCTGCTCCCTAGAGTTTCAGATAGGATCCTTCCCAGCCCAGCCAGGATATTGCAAGGATTGAAACTGGGATCTTTTGCATGGAAAAGGAAGTGGTCCAACACTGAACTGTAGCCAGATGTGGTCGCAAGTTTAGGAAACTTGGAATTAGACAGATTTATGGGGGATAAATCAACAGCTACTAGTCATAAAGGTAATTTGGCACCTCCAAGACAGAATGCTACTAAATGCTGTTTGCTGAGTGAAACAATAGTGGCCGGCTATTGTCTTAAGTCCTCACTTGCAGGCTTCCCAGAAGAATCTGGTTGGTCATTGTGAGAAATGATAAATGTCCAGACTACATGTGAGCTGCAGCAGAAGCAAGCTGTAATATGCTATTTGCAGTCTCTTCTGGCTCTAATCAGGGAAGGCATCAGCCAACCTATCCAGAAGGATATCATGGTTGATGGTATCGAAAGCCACTGAGGGTCAACAAGGTCTCATTCCCCCTCTCTTTCTCCTGGCAAAGATCATTCCACAGGGCATCCAAGGAAGTTTCCATCCCAAAATTGAGCCTGAAGCCTGATTAAAATGGATCTAAGAAGTGCTGGCTGGAGAATTCACCCATGGGGGGGCTATTGTTGCAAAGGACTTTGCAATTGATTAAGAAGGCTGAAAAACCTTGGTCTGTCACATTTTTGTCTCTGCTGGATGGTGACTGCAGTTCCTAAGGGGCCACTGTTTTTGCCATTTCATGGTTTTGTATGGCTGAGGAGTTGTTCTTAGAGTCTTCTGGCCAGGATGGTATGAAAAACAGTGTGGAGAGCTCCAATAAAATAAGGGGATGCTTCTGAATCCAAGTCCTTCTCAAGGTAATGCACCACTGTACGATTATTATTTATTAGATTTATATCCTGCCTTTTTCTTCCAAAGGACTCAAAGTGACTTACATCACTCTCCTCCTCCTGTTCTCAATCTTATCCCCAAAACAACAACCCTGAGAATTAGATTAGGCTGAGAGGTTTTAACTGGCTCAAAGTCACCCAGTTGTCTCCATAGAAGACTAGAACCTAGTGGGGACTAGAACCTAGATCACCTGAGCCCCAGTTCCATGCTCTTAACTGCTATGCCACACAGATCATCATGGTGCTAGATGGACTTGTGTTCTGATGCAGTAGGAATTCTCTTATATTCATTGCTAGCGTGTCCCATTTGTTTCGACATGATCTGCACCATGAAACTAAGTGAGGCATTGTGTGAGTGTGTGTGTGTGTGTGTGTGTGTACATTTCATACTACCAGCCCTTAGGAGGTCCTAAAGTGCCTAAACAAATCCAAGGGTAAATAACTGCTGGTGCAACAATGCCCAAGTAATAACTTTAAATCACTTTAAAAAGTCAGACTCTTAACAAATATTGATGAATAAAACTCAAGCCAGTTAAGAAAAATGCCACCATTGTCGAACTATCATCTAAAACTGTCTTCACTTGACACCCAAAAGATAACGGAGTCAGCACCCATGCAATCCCCCTTGAAGGGGGTATTCCAAGGTTTGAGTATCACCACTAAAAGAAAAAAGAAAAGAGGACACCACTTGTCTCTCCCTTGCACATGGGGACTTGAAGAAGAGCGTCTGTGGAATATCTCAATACCCAGGCAGGTTCATATGGAAGCAAATAGTCCTTGATTTATGGTGGTCCTAAGCCACAGAGGGCTTGAAGGATCAAGACAAGCAGAAATAGGCCAGAACCCAGTGAAGCAAGATATGTTCTCTTAGGTCTGATCCCAATCAATAACCCAGCTGCAGCATTTTGCAGCAGGGGAAACTTCTGAAATGCTTTCAGGGCAGCTGCACAATGCTTTACAGTAATTCAAATGGGATGTATAACTGTGGCCAGGCTATCATTGCCCAGGAGGCATGACAGATGCTGCACATCCAGTTCTGAGATTTGGCTCCACTCTTCAAGGTTTGCTATAGATAACATTTCTGAAGCCTTTTCCTCAAGTCACAATACACTTGAATTACGACATAAGGGTCCATCTGTATTCAGCTGACTTGCCTGTACTTGAAGCTGCTGCCAACCATGGATGAGATGTAGCAGTGAGCATTGCTGTAAGGATTAAGTCAAAAGGTTGAAATATCAATCGTGGCTATACTCCACCACCCTTCCAAGTGAGAGGCTAGCAATTCAGAAGAAAATTCCGTAATGTTCTGTAGGGGGCCATGAGGCAGTTCCTGTGTAGGAGAGTGTCACTGCAAGCAACTCAGTGCCATTTTGTATACCTGACTGAAGATCCAACTAACCAACTAACTGGATGCAGGAGGTTGATTTGACCCTAGATCTGCTGTGATAACAGCAGGGTCTCTCATACAAGGTTTTCTGTCCAACCCCACTCAAAGCTATGAAAGCTTCACAAGCAAGCCTGCAGTCTGAGATGCACTATGAGAGAGAGAAGTACCTTGGTAAAGACTTTTGGGACTGAGATAAGTCCAAGGGGAGAGTTTGTGCCATTGTAGTAAAAATCCAGGAAACTCCTGAGAACAAGTTGATTTGGAGTGTGGAGATGAGCTTTGGTAAAACAGCTGTTAAAATTATTCGTAAAGTGTGTTCAACAGGGTGTGTTTTCTTTTCATTTTTAATGTGAGGGCTTCATTCATGTCTTTAAAAGAGTAACCCTACCCCATTAGTTTCCAAACTTGGACTGAGGCTGTAGCACCTAGCCTAGGGTAAAAAGATAAGAGAAAAGATGTAGGTGTTAAGCATAGTTTAAAAGTAATATTTTTACCCTGAGGTAAGAAATCTAGATTTCTCACATCCTGAAGTGTTTCTTCTTGCTCCAAGAAAGTTTCCTTTTTTAAGTCCAGGATTGTCCTGGAACACGCTCACACCCTCTCACTCATACGCCTTCCTCTTGCACACAGTAAAGACAGATGAGGCACAAGTACCCCTTTGACTCAATGCAGGGAGCTAGAGTTTGAAGTGGGGTTTGAAAAGAGAGCAACTCCCTTGGGAGGCAGTGAAGATGCTGAGGCAGTTGGTGGCTGGGAGGAGGGTCCTGAGGAAAGGATAAGTCATCGTAGGAACCTTGGGATCAAAATTCCACAGTATACACAACTATTTGTGTAACTAGGGAGACACATCACAGCTCTGTTCAGTATATTTTTGCAATGTCAAGTAAGGGCTCAATACTTCTTGTGGAGGCAGGAGTCTTGAGGCCCACAGCTGCCCTCCATAAACCTAGAATGGCAAAGATACAGGTTGTTGTTGTTACATACGATCAAGTCATCCCCAACTTATAGTGACCTCAGGAATGAAAGCCCTTCAAAGTGTTATCTCCTCTTCAAAGTGAGTCCTTCTCACCTCTTGTAAACTCTTGCCTTTTCATCAAGCGCTCAAGGTATGAAAGCCTCACTTTCATCAGTTTCATCATTTTAGAGAAGATTCTAGCTTGCTTTGATCTAGGATTCACTATTTTATCTTTCTGTTGGTCCAGGATATTTGCAACATTCTCCTCCAGCACCATGCTTTCAATGTCTCATTTTTTTCCTGCCAGTTTTCTTCATTGTACAGCTTTCACACTTGTACACAGTAATCCAGAATACAATAGTATGGAAGATATTGGCCTTAGATGTCGTTGTGTATCTGACTTTCATAACCCAGCCAAGGGGTCTTCTCGTTTCTTCAGGTGGTCCTTCTGAGCCAGTACCTGTCCTCACAGTGGTGTTTAGGGTCAACAAAAGTGGAATAATTCCAGGGTAAAGTTCTTCATAAAGGCCAGATGGCCTGCAACTATTCTTATTCTTATTTCTTTACTGCCCAATAGCCAAAGCTACCTGTTGTAATAATAGCATCTTCACATAAATGCAGACAGATAAGTATTTGCAATGTAAGTTATAGGTAGCATGGGAATAACAAGGCAAAAATTTCTTTGCTGGACCTGACTAAAGTTTACCTAGTCTGTCTTCTTGTTTCTAGAAGTGGTAGTTAGGTGCCTGGTGACACTCACAAGCACAGCATGACAATGATGCTTCTCCTTTGCTGTCTGTCCTCAGCACCAATAGTCAGAGTTGTATCATCTCCAAGCAAGGAGATTCCATGTAGCTACAGTGGCTAACAGCCACTGAAAGATCTAGCATCCATGAATTTGTCTAATTCTCTTTAAAATGCATCTAATGCAGGAACAGTGTAAGTGGCAGCTGGCATCAAGCACTTTTACAGCCCGGAGGAGCATCTTTTCCTGCTGTAAGGTCCAGCATTCTGCCATCTGTTTGTCAACAATTGTGCACAGAATGTCACTTTCCACTGGGCATTCTGGGACTTGGAGTCCCAGTAGAAAACGACAATTCACTGTGCTCAAGAAGCAACACAGTGCCATATTCATCTCCACCCTCTGCTGCACTGACTTAAGTTCCTGGGCTCTTGCGGCTGGATAAGGGGGAGGAGAAGGAAACTTGCAGGACTGCAGTGTATATAGTCCTGTAAACATGGCCCTGCTCATCCCTAGATCATCTCAGGTGCTTGCCTCAGGCACCCTTGCTTGCCTGAAAGCTCATTAAACCCCAAGGCTGAGCTAATGCCCATCACCACATTTTGGGGTAGTGTGTTCTATAAAAATTAAATCTGTACTGTGCACGAAGTAGTTCAGTTCCAAACTACATAGGCAGCTGGTTGAAGCATCTTCCCCTAAGATGAAAAGAATTGATCTAGGGAAGCAGAGGCATGGAAAAATTCTTTCCACTAGGCCCTATTACCTGGGGTGGTGTTACATCCCTTACAATAAATTACTGTTCAGTAAATGGTTGTCTGTATTCACCCTGTGGTGTGCACTTTTCTGATTACAATGAGGCTTTGAAACAATGGCAAAGGCCCTCTGGGCATTTCTGCATTGCATGCTGTTCCATCGCTGTAATGATCTGATCGTGAATACTGGCTGCTCAGTGAATCAAGCTACCATTCATTATTTATTTTTCGCATTGCTGCTCCATCATTCAGTGTTTTGCCCCTTTCGTTGTAACCCATCCAACATGGGAAATGGATTTTTATATTGAATATTATCAGGTGGTAGCCATACATGATTTCCCTTTTCTTAATGCTAATGAATCTAATAGTATGCTATTATCAGGATTCCTTTATAATGTACCTTTTATGGATTGGCTGTTGGGCAAATCTGTGTTAATAAAAATAAGAAGATAGGTGTGATAGATATGCCAAGTGATGATCTAGCTTAATGTAGCCTTTAATTGTTTGGTCAGTAATTAGATAGGTGTAATGGAATTGGATGATTAGGTAGAATTGAACTGGATAGATAAGGATGGAGAGGGGGCTCTGATTTCTAACAGAGCCGGTGAAACATGGTGGTTTTCTGGATTCCTTCCAGTGCTCAACCTTCTGCACTTCTTTGCAAGAATTAAAGTGCTCCTTCGATCTTCGGATCATCAATGTCACAGAAATATTCTCAAGGAGATCCAGGGCTTCAGTCACTGGGACTTTAATCTCCAGTTCTATGTCCACTTATCAAAGGATGCTCAACAGCTCCTGACAACTTTTTAAAGCCAAACAGTAGTGTACAAAAGGTGTGCATCATTCCAGGGACCAATTCCTCTCTCCTGCCCCCCCCCCACCCCACACACACAAAGAGAAATGAGTTTGCATGTCGAGGGAGGTAGTTGCAGCATTGGGTGACCCAGTGTGTTACATCCTGAGCTCATTTGTCTTCAGAACAATCCTTTGAGGCAGATAATCACTGTTCCCATTTTATAGAAGGAAAAACTGAGAATAAGAAGCAGGAATTCACTTTAGCCTGCCAATATTTGAATCTTTGCTGCTGTAAGAATTGAATGTATTTCTTTTAGTGTCTACACACACAAACATATGCATTGTCTGTTGCTGTTACTGGGGTCCTACAGTGTGCAACCTCCACTTAATATTCATTCGGAACATTATCAGCTGTTAGGTGGGTACAAAAAGAAACCTTGGATATGACTCCCCTCTTAGTAAGAAGGAGGCCTCTAAAAAGCTCATGTTCATCTGTGATATTCTGTGTGCCAACCTTCGCATTCCAACAACAGTTTGTAAGTAGTGCTGTGCCAGAATTTTCATCCACATTTTTGACTGTTCTCATTCCATTTCTTAGAAAAGCAATTGCTTCAGTAAGGAAATTCAAAGCAGAAAAACTTTTGGAAGGATTCTCATGAATCAAGTTTTCAGTCCCTGTGCTTGCCTTAATTTTGCTGCTGCCAGAGCATGATTGCCTGTCTTTCATTGCACAGAGATCTCTCTGGCAGCCTGCAGACTCCTTGAGTTCCTGCACTTCAGTTAAAGCCAGGGGGAGATATCGTGGGGCAGTTCCTCCCAGCAGGCTTTTTGGATTAGGAACTGCAGACACCCCAGGCATAGGGTGTAATGAAAAAAGAAACTACACGCACATGCATGAACACATGCAGAGAGAGAGAGAGAGAGAGAGAGAGAGAGAGAGAGAGAGAGAGAGA
>NW_025335268.1:89528310-89760304 GCF_004798865.1 Varanus komodoensis
GAGAGAGAGAGAGAGAGAGAGAGAGAGAGAGAGAGAGAGAGAGAGAGCACCCTCAGTGATCAAAACTCTGCCAAAGTAATTCCAAATAAATTGTAAAACTCCCTGAAATTGAGGCAGAAAAAAGAGAGTTCATTCATAGGAGAAACAACTTTCAGAAAATTGGATGACTGACTATGCACAGCACTGCATTGTGGAAATGCAAAATGGGGGACTGGATGCCAACACAGCTGGTGCTGTTGCCACTTGCAGTAACAGTACAAAACAAAAGCACTCAGAGTGCAGTCCTATGTCCCACCCACTCCATGCACGTAAGCATCCAAACTTGGGGGCCCTGTGCATCCCACTCCCAGAATGAGGCACAAAAGCGGCACTCTTCACTGCTGTCTTGTGAGATGTTATCTCTAGACTGCCAAGGAGAGGGAGGAAAGGAGGTTGGGATGCTAATCCAGATCCGTTGCATGTCCTCCTCCCCACCCCTCCTCCTGGGCATACAGCATAGTTCTTTCTGTGGCGGCTGCACGGGCACAGGGACTTGGCCTTTGGAATCTCAGCTCTGGGGTTGCAGGTGATTGCAGATGATGTTGGAAGGCCATGGGATTGTGCCATTAGGAGAGGGAGGGAGGGAGGGAGGGAGGGAGGGAGGGAGGGAGGCCGTACTACAACCCCTGCCAACGGTGAGCCCTACCTGAGAGAAACTGTTAGAGAATTTCTTCACTGTATTTCTGCCCACAAACAGGGTGGAGAATTTAGAGAGTCCAGTTGCGCACAGCTCTGTTTATAAGTACCTTATTGTGCATTCCTCTTTGGGTGCTTTTTCAGTGTTTGAGGCTGCCGTCTAATGAACCTGGAAGTCCCAGTGAGCCATAATTCCAGGTAAGCATGCATAAGACCACACTGCACAACATTTCTTTGCTTGTAGTGTTCATCACACCCAAAATATTAGAATCATTATACTTTCAAATCTGGTCAATGGAACTTAGCTGCAATGAGTATATTCTCCTAATCTATCTCATTATCCTCAATGATATTTCTTACAATTCATTCCTGGTCTTTCTTTGTAGTTCCTGGAAATAGACTAGATCCAGCCTACACCAATCAGCATCAGGGGAAAGATCTATCCTGGAATCCAAATGTCTCTGTTGATTGCCAGGAAGTGAAACTCCGAATTATCAGGCAAGTTTCCCCCCGTCAGCAGCAGTGAAGCTGTGCTGTGGCCCTCCTTTGTTTCAGACATCTATGGTGAATGCTTCTAGTCCTCTAGTACCATTTGCGTGTGCACATTTAAAGGCTGAAATTGCTGGTATGAAGCACCCTGATGCTCCCTGTAAATGAGCAGTCCCTGCCCTCCTCCCTCTCGCTCTTTCTCCTTGTCTGGCTTGCTCTTCCAAAGCTCAACAGCAGTCTTAGATTGGAGAGGTAAAAAAGAAAAAAATTCTAAGTGCAAAAAACAACCCTTTCCCCAAATGTAATCAGTAAGGGTCACCTAAGTGACAAGCCAAAAATAACAATGACAGCCAACCTGGCTAGGGCTGCTTCTAATGGAGCAATGCTGCCATCTAGAGACAAGCAAAAATAAAGACAGGCTTTCTCCCCCTGTATCAAATTCTCCGCAAGCCCCATTGAAAAAAAACAGATCCACCATGCACCCCCATAGGAAAGACTTTGCTCATTTGCATTGCCTGTTCTCAGGCTGATTCTAACTGAATTTCCAAACAGTGTTCCAAGAGTCTTTCCATGTTCTGAGGTTCCTGCCTTCCCAAATGTAAAGTTTGTATCACTTCAAAGGTAATTGTTGCCTCAAAAAACTGTTGTTAAATCAGCTGGCTTACATATGGTTTCTGCTGAGAGGTGAATTTTCTTGGATTCAGTAGATGCCCTTTGAATGTTTTTCTTCTATACAGCAGTCCTTGTCAAGGGCCTAATGGATATATTAACCTTCTAGGGATTTCCCAATTTGTTTGATTCACCTTTATTATAAGGAGCTTTAAACAATTCCTACATGACCTTTAATATTCATTTCCCAGTACCTGGTTCCTGCTCCTCTGCAGTTATTGGAACAGAGGGAGGTTTTTCATGCCACGTCAGTCTATCTAGTGCCATATCACCCAGCGCTTCTCCAGGGTCAGCTGTCAAATCACCTGCTCCCAGATGCCTTTCTAACTTGTGGTTCTTGCAACTAGGGCATTTCTTATGCAAGGGGTATGCTCAAAGCACTGAGCTCATTCCACAAAGAATGCATTCTGGTGAATTTCTGTGGAGCCAGGGTTTTCCAGCAGATACCCCTGAATTCTTGCTGTTGCTTGTAGGGCTGGCACAACACTTTTTACTGCCTGAGAGTAAGGATGAGGTGGCACCTTCCCATCACTCCATGTACAAGAAGTCAATTAGACTGACTAATGGAGTGATGAGGTCTTCAGACAGCACAGGACAGGCTATAAAGCACATCTTCTTCCAACATCTGGCTGCTGTCGCCCGCCCTCCAGTATCTGCTTCCTCGCTCTGCCTAATGACAGGAGCAATTCTGACTCTTGGTATTTGGAGCTGTCCCCAAAGACTCCCAGTATCAACGGATTTGGAAAAATCAGCAAAACTTAAATGTTTGGATTTGTATGGATCCAACTTATGAATTCTGCAATGGATCAACTTTTACCACATAATGCAGATCCCATAGACCTACTTATTTACTTCATT
Source organism: Varanus komodoensis (assembly GCF_004798865.1). Taxonomy (NCBI): domain Eukaryota; kingdom Metazoa; phylum Chordata; class Lepidosauria; order Squamata; family Varanidae; genus Varanus; species Varanus komodoensis. The sequence continues at coordinate 89,531,002 of NW_025335268.1, forward strand.
TATGTCCCACCTTTCTACCAAGAGAAATAAAACTCAAGGTACTTTACAGTCACAAATAACATGTAATCAAAATAAGAATAAAAACAAAACATCAAAACAAAACTCAGCAATAACAGAATGAACACAGAATCAGCTGAACACTGGTAAACACTAGCAGAATTCTTCTTGCACAGCACAGGTAACACAAGCAAAGCCTGCAAGTCATTTGCATGAAAGAGAGATGCAAATGCTGTGCTTAATTCCTGGCAAGTGTCTGTGTGAATGCTCAGTACTCTCAGTGCCAAGTTGGACTCAGGGCCACAAGAAAGTGGTCTGGACTCCAGGAATCCAAGCTGAGGAATACAAATGGATTCCCACCTCCAAAGCAGATTCTCATGTTTACCATTTTGTAAGAATGTCCAGGACACCTTCAATATTCCAAAAAGGTTAGGGAACTCTGAACTATATCATCTCACAAGATGTTATGTCACTATGCGGTGCTTCCAACAGAAGGACTTCATTGCAGGAGGAGATGCCAATATGCAAGTAATATGTCTATGTGCCGGGAGTAAGTATCCCCCCAGGACTCCTACTGATGGCTAACTCAGAGAAGTAGACAGGTCCACTGGGTCCCCTCCATCTCAACACACTGGAAATTAATTAGGTTTACAACATTATGGTAATAGCAACAAGAAAGACTGACTTGTCTAAGACTATGCAGTGAGCTCTACTCTGAGCATTTTATTCACCATTCACAAACTTAGTTCTAAATCCTGAGTCAGTTGCTCTATTCTCTCTTCTCCCTCCCTTGTTTCCACCCCCAGTTCCCTTTGACTCTTTAGCTAGTAACTAAATCTGAAAATGGTTAAAATGTTACATTTTAATATATGTCTTTGCAATCAAATTAAAGCTGAGGTTTTGAAGAAAGGTCACTTTCATTATGAAACTTAATTTGAAATCTGAATTAGGATGTGTGTAGAAAAGCCTGAAACCAAGCACTTGCATTTAAACTGTAGTTCTTTCTGTTGTTTTTAATGTTTTGACAAACAGGTGTTAAGTGCAGAATCCCACAGAACCAATCCAAAGCAGTACATTCTCTACCTCCTACAACTGATTTCATCCTTGCAGCTGCATCTGGGCAGTTTCATGTAATGGGAAGTGACATCCACTGAACTGGCCACAGGCAGGGCTGCTGTGGGCTGCTCTCACACGGAAGGCCTCCGCATCCAGGCTGTGGTACCTTCCTTCCTTGCGCAGCACTCCGCACTTCTGCTACAGGCCATGCACAATGAATGGTCTTCCACAGGGTAGCCTTCGGTCAGCTGATCCAAAGAGCCAGTCTGAGTCCACTAGGGATGCATGAAAATTATCTTTTTTGCACAAACAGGATGCAAGCACACCCTGTTTGTAGCTTTGAACACACACACACTTCTATTGAAAATGATCAAAATTGCCAAACATGTGCTCTCATTCAATTTGTGCAAATTTCCTAAACCGACACATTCCCTCATTTGCATCAGATCTGCTTTAGTGTATAGAGAGCATTTAGGAAATTTTCATGAATTTCGGAAAGTTGTACAAATTTCATAGAAACATAGAAACAGAGCGAGTCAGAAGGGGCCTCCCGGGCCATCTGGTCTGACCTCTGGCTCAAGCCGACTCCACTCATGACATGCCCACCATGTTCAGTCACAGCTGGAAATTGCCCAGCAACAGTCAGCCCCTGGAAGAGAGACTGAACAGACACATGGGTCTCTTGTGCAGTCTTCTCTGCTTTGGTAAAATGCACTGCAGTACGTATTTATTTATTTTAAACATTTGTATGCCACCCAGAGGGGAGTTCACAAACACAAGATTAAAATGTAATAAAATCGTAACCAATAACACCTTAAAAACAACAATAAAATACAAGCAAAAATACAAATCAAAAGTCTTATGGCATTCATTATTAAAATATTTTTCTTTTTTTTTTTTTTAAAGGAAGGTCTTCACCTGGCACTGAAAAGAAAGTAAGTAAGGTGCTGGGTGAATCTTCTCAGACAGGGCATTGCAAATATGGGGAGCATATAAATAAAATTGAATACATTTATATTTATTTTAATTAGATGCATTATTTATAAATGTACTCTTTGCATGTACAAAAAGTATGGAAATGGGGGTCCTCTATTGTCCTCTCTTTTGGTGCTGCGTAAATAGCCACTGTACCATTCAGCCCGCCTTGAGCTGCACTACCTGGTTTTGGTTCTTCTGACTTTCAGTTGCTGCTTACAGAACAGGCATTGTCCACAGTGTTTCCAGCTGACCCCAAGCACCAACAGTCAAGACTCCACCTCCTGCAAGCCTGAAAACTGGTGTTTGGGAGTTAGACTCTGTCAGCTGTCTCTTAATTCAGGTATTCTGGAATTACGCAACTTCAGGAAGGGGAAGTTAAATGATTGGAAGCTATTCTATTTCCATCTTCCTACCCACAGAAAGGTAGCATGCTTCCCCCAGAACACTAGCTTTGTATGTACACAGGGGTTTTTTTTGGACCATCCAGGCATTATTTGCCCACTTGGCATTTGAAGTAGCAAAGTCTAAGAAAGGATGGTGTCAAGTAATATTAATGAACACACAGGATTCTTTTTTAAATTATTGCACGTGGCTCCTCCACATGCCATCCTCCCTCACATCAACTGTGGGAGGTAGGCTGGACTGAGCCTGACATTTGTATCCAGTTCACCACACTGGATCTTTAGCTTTCCAGTAATATCTGTACCATCTAGAATGGTCCAAACTACGCTGCAAATTGTCCACATCCTCTAACCACACTGCTACCTTTCTCTTGGCAAAAGTGCAGGGTTTCTAAGCTAAAACTGGGCAACTACTTAATTTAGCTGGATGAAATTATGCAAATCAAACTGATACTGATTGACAATATGGCTGTATAACCTATATCCAGCCAAAACCAGTTTGCTTTGCCCAAATTCCTCTCTGAGCATGGGAAATTAGTGTTTATAGTCTACTTTATTTATAGCCCCTCCATTTCTATCATCCTTCTCAAAAGCTATTCCTTGTGTGAAATTTGCACTGTTAAATTATTAAAATGTTATCAAGGCCAAGCAGACTTGCTCAGTTTTCTTCTTCTCCCTGTTGCTAAATAAACTGTTGTATAATTCAGTTTTTGTTCCATCTTTTTCTATAACTCTAAGAAATTCCCCCAAAAGGTCATCTTCACTTATTTCATGGTGTTGTTTTTAGCAAAAGGATGGTTGCTTTTCCTTTCACCAAATTTAGCATAACTAATTAGGTGTCTTAAATAAGATATGGTAATAAATAAATAGAAGCTTCTTCTTTTATGAATATTTCCTATTAGCAACTTGTAAAAAATTACACGAAATTCAATTCGTTAATTATCCATACACTGGACTCTGCAGCACAGATGTATACTGTTGCTTAGTGCCACAGTGGTCTGATTCAGACATAAAAGAAAATTAAGAATGTGTCATCATAAGCCTCAGCCTCATGTGTTCTTTCCCCTTCTTCTTTCTTTGCATGTAATGGGAGGAACTTTAGACTTACCATTTGTGATCTGAAACAAGTCACAATTTCCTGTTATAACCAAATATGGGTTTGTTAAGATCACAGCAAATTAAAATAAACCAGGATCAAACCATAGTTTCAGATCCTAGATTCTTAACTAACTGTAGTTCGATCAAACCACAGTTTCACATATTCATATAGAACAGAAAGCTGTGGTTTGTTCTAAACCACAAATAGAAGTTTTGAACTTGTGTCCTTTGCATGTGAATGGGAGAGAGAGCACATGAGACCAAGATTTACTATGGCACATTCTCATAATAGGAAATGAACTGCTGTATTTACAGCAGAATACAGTTTTCAGTCTGCACTTAATAAGAAGATCTCAGTGTTCTGGTAAGGATGCTACATTGCCACAGTACTAATCTGCTGATATGAAACTTGCAAGGAGGGAATGCAGTGTAATTTCAGTAACTAAGATAAGGTGCAAGATCTCTCTCCTTATCTGCCCTTCCCTCTCTATCTCTCATACACACATACACATAAAGGTATCCTGAAACATATAGTAATTCTAGTTAATATATGCATGTCCCATTTCCTATTGTTCAATGCATCCAAATAAAAGAGAAAAACTTTAAAAAGTAGGCCATAACAGATGTGCTACCAAACATGAAATTGAGATTTTGCACATTGCCTCTAACTCAATTAATGTGCTGGTGGTGGAGGTGGTGGAAGGGGACCTATATGCCCTGGGGGCTTTCACATGTGTTGCCTATCTGGAGCAGAAAATCCACACACAAAGTCATGTTGTAAATGCAGCTCTTTTCTGAATTCAGAAGCTGAACTCGGTAGTGCTGGCATGAAGCCTTCTGCCGCAAAGCACTGTTGCAGAAAAATACAATAAGATGGAAGAGTTTTCTAAATCCATTCTTTCCCCATGATCCAAATAGAAGCAATATGTACGTAGGAACAGGTTCTCATGTATATATCTCCACCTGGATAAGAACAGCTTCTCCTATAAACTGATGTTACATATATGGTTCTTCCCTAGATAGAGCTATGAGGATTATCCATACATAATCCTGTTCAAAAGTGTGCATTCCCTCCAGTCCATGGGTGAGAAGGAGTGAAGCTGGATATGATATCTACTCCTGTCTCAGAAAATGTGGACCAAAACACAAGAAACTGCCTTATAACTAATCAGACTATAAGTTTGTCTAGCTCAGCATTGTATGTTCCGACTGGTGGAAGGTCTGCAGAGTTTTGGGCCTGGATCCCCCCCAGGCTGACCTGGAGAAGACACAGGTTGAACCAGGAAGTTTTCACATGTAAGACACATGTGTTACACCTGAACTGCACTGAACTACAAAGTTTGTCAGTCAGGAGCTTCTCATACCAGAATCAGGATTCTCTGGGAAGATGCCCACATTCCCCAGTGCTCCCTTTGCAACAGACAAAGCAATAGCTGACTGAGAGGTGAAAGTGCAAGCCTCTGGAGCAGAGATCTAGATCTTTCAGGTCTTGCACTCCAAGGAAAAGAGGGAACCTCAACAGCTCTGACTAGGCTTACTAGAAGGAGTTGGCTGTGTGGCGCTGTCCGTGGTCCTGCAAGTCCAGTATTCTAGCAATAGGATGAGCAACAGGAGAGCTAAGCACATATGGACTGGGAAGCTTTAAAGCAAATTCAGAATGAGAGAGCTGCCTTGACAGTTCCATTCTCTTTCTGCAGGGGTGCCCTCCAAGGATAAGGGGAAGCACACTGTTTTGTACAGAATCTGCAGGCATCAAGCTCCTCTCCCACTGGAAGTGGCCCTCACCGCCAAAATTTCAGAGATTTTGATGGAGATTGCTTGTCTAGCTTTTGTCTCAGCAGACAGCTATTTTGGGGTCTGTCGTGAGTCCTATTTCATAGAGAAACAAGATATATAAGGGGAGCTATCCCCACATGTCTCATTTGTCTGCAGAAACAGCTGTTTAGTGGGCTGTCAGGATTCTGATTCAGAACCCAGATCCTGCTAGGAAGCAAGATGTGTGCTTCCTACATGCCTTGTTTCCCAGCAGAAACATGGAGTTATTGGCAGTTATTGTAGCTGCCAAAATGTTATCAGCGGGGACCAGGACCAGGAGCAACAAATTGTTATGGGCCCACCACGTCCTACCCATGCATTTCAGCAGGATGAAAATATAAACCTTTGCAAATCTTGATAAAAGGTAGGTTTAGTAAGGCTGTTCTACAGGTTGGGTCACCTTCTGACCCAGAAAGAAGGATCTGGATGAGGTGCCAGATGAGTTGGAGTGGCTTCATACACCCCACAGGAATACACCCCACAGGAGATTTGTCTACTTTTCTGAGTTAAAAACAAAGCTGTTACACTGAGGCCTGCCATTCAGACAAATGCTGATTTATTGCTCTGGACTCCCTTGCCTGTAAGTTGCCATTCTGTTTACTCTGATAGCTGCTTTCCAGATAAATGGATACATTGGATAAATGGGGGGTTCTTCTGTATGCAGAGGGAGCCTTGTCAGTAAACATGCATTATTTCTGTGATTATCTGTAGGAATCACATACATTTTTCATGGCTTCTTGCTCCTACAGCTCCAGGAATTCACTCCTAAAATCTCTGTTTTTTTAAAATGCACTCCTAAGGTTTGCTGATCAATAGCAAATTTTATTATTATTCTACAGTTACCAGGAGAGTTTGTGCATAGCAATGGGAGGCTGATGGGAAGAGGTACTCGTATTTGGGAGCATGCAGGAGATGGAGAAGGTCTATGGAGAGGATGCTCTTCACTGGTAAGTGTATCTCAACCATGAGGATAAATTGGGTGACCAGGGGACAGATTGAGTTGCACTACAGTGCACAGGAAGATGCTAAACAAATATGGACAGCAGATTCCAAAACAGCACTTCTTGTCATGTTCTTTTATGGGTTCCCAAGATGGCTGTTCTCGTTTAATGCATTGCTCAGTATACTTTAGCTATTCAACACAGCTGAACATGTGGCAAGGCTCTCATGCTCCAAGTCAGGATTGAGAGGAGATGTAATACTCGTACCTGTTGCTGCTAAAAGCTACTATGAAGGGACACCACAAACACTGGAAGCAGCAGATTTTCCACTGGAAGTGCTTCTCCTGCCACCAGAGATGTTCATTACTAGTAAGCACTGGTATAATGTGAAGGTTTTCCCAAATAAAATTCCATTTTAAGGCGTTCACAAGCCACCATTGTTTTGTGTTGTGCTCTTATTTCTGATTCCTGAATTTTTGTCTGTACATTTGGAGTGAATCACTGAGTTCTGTTTGGCTCTTAGTAGTCTGATTTTCATGTGGAAGGCTGCTACAGATATGAGATTGTATTTTACTGAAATATGAGGGTGCACTTTGAAGTTTATCTTTTTCCTCCGGATGCTGACATCCTGATAGCATCTTGAGGCAATTGATCTATTTCCCATCCAGCCAACACCATCTAAGCATATTTAGCTTTTGCAACTGCTTCACTAAACAAGGCAAGTTTCTTAGTTAAGAGAAAATGTTAATTTTGCCCCATTTTTGTCCTTTTTTCCAAGCTAAGCACCTGACCTCACAGAACTAATGCAAAGATCACGCTGTCTAAGACTTACCCTCTCTTTCTTTCTCTGGCTAGGAAATGCTTCAAACTGCTTATTGTAATTTAAATTTGATCACTGAGCTGGATTCTTTATGCTGGAGGCTGAGGGTTATTGCTGCAATTCACAGCTTCTGAGGCATGTGGATGAAAAAAAGTCATTTGAACTTGCAAAAGAGGCAAGAATTAATCTAATGTGACTGTATTTGTAATGAAAATACACTTCTTTTGCTACCCTAAGTCTGGGATTCATCATAATGTGATGTTAGAACAAATGTAATTAAATGTTCCTGTAGATAATACTTTTTGGCAAAGAAAATCTACATTTTGCAAGAATTTGCTTGGACTGAAATAAACTTTAACAAAAGTTAGAGCCAAGAGGAAAAACTTGACTCCAAAACTTATTTGGAGACTCTATATAACATTGGGTGAACGTGTTAAGATAATTTATTTGCCCATTTTAGACCATCATTGCAAATATTTGCTTTTCCTTCATGGGTTTATTCATTAGGGTTAATACTGAGGATTATGTTCAGGGTGACTTTGTGTACTTTTGATTTATTCATATGTTCTCAGATCCAGCTCTCTCTTCATCTTTTAATAAGAGGTAAGGAATTTTTCAAAACTCTGCATGTGAGCTCCTGAGACCTTTGAAATAAGCTTGCCTGCTTTACTCATTGCCTTTATGTCAAGACATGGGAAAGTTCAGTATTTCCATGCCCTGTGTATGCATTCAAGGCATTTGTCAGTGTGGATTCAAACAGTTAATTAAAAGAAGGGCAACCTGAAACAAAATGGTGGGGCATGGAGTGTTCCTGTTGAGTCAACGCCCCTTGCCTTCTTCCAGGATACCCCTCCCCATCCACACCCACACAGACAAAGAGGCAAAGACATGGAGAAGCCGTTTGCTTTTAGAATATAGGACTGAGAGATGCAAACCTTTGCAAAGAACAATGTTGTGTAGCACCTTGAAGACTAACTATTAAATTGTGGCTAGAGCTTTCCTGGACTGGTAGTCAGCACTCTGTATAGGAATGTGGTCCCTACTGCCCTTCCCCCCCCTTTTATTTTTGGTAACAAAATTGTAATTTTTTTCCTTAATTTGCACTGTACTCGTGTATATTCTACCCTACTGAGATGGAATGTACTGCAATTACAAGGAAGCTGGGGAAGTGAAGAAGAAAGGAGTAAGGAAGGAACTAAAAGGCAATGGTGAGATCCTCCAAACAGCAGCAGGCCCAGGAGGAAAAAAGTTTTAGTTTTAATTAGTTTTTAGATTCCTGCAGTTACCATATGCCTGGGTTCCGATGGCCTTCCTCCAACCATTCTCTTACTAGTTTGTTTGGGCAGTCTGCAGTTTAGGGCTACGTCTTCTGTGTCTTCTCAAACCCTGCCATTCTGAGTCTTTTGGCACATGCAGAGACTTGAGTTGGGACTTAAGGGTTTGTATCTTGTACTCTGAAAGTAGCACGAAACCCCCTAAAAACGTCCCTGCCCCTGTTCCTCTTCCACGGTACCTGTAGAAAGCACTTCAGAGGTCTGAGAAAGGATCCAGAGTCATGTCTGGATCTTCCAATAGGCATGAAGATTATAGAGAAGAGAAAGAATTTTGTCCTAGTTCCATTTTGTTCAGACTGTATCTGAATTCATGAAGTTCTCCATATTCTGCACAAAACAAGCTTGAGACTGGGGAAAGGCAAATGTGGGAAAAACTGAAACTGACAGATTCAGCCATTCAGGCCCAGGGTTTTGAATGATAAATTCTTTAACGTGTGGACTTGAAGCCCTGTGAACAAAACCATATTAGTGCTTAACTGGGGTTGACCCCTCTCCTTTTGTCCCTTGAAGAATTCCTCATCTTTGGCAGCTATATCACAGGACATGCACCATGGTCCTCTCTATGGAGAGAATAGCTGCACCAGTTATATATATTTGGCCAATGAAGATTGGTGAGAACTTAATTTAATTTCAGTTTCATTTGGATAAGAATCTGCCAGAATCACACAATTCTTATCCGGGAAACAAACATATAGAATGGAAGAGAAAATTATACTGACAAATTTGCCCAATCCTAGAAGGAAACATGGTCATGAAAAACTAGTGCCATCACAATATACCAACACCACTCCCAAAAGAAACCCCCCTCTTGACTTCCCCATGACTATTCAAGACCATGAGTTTCTCTGGCCCCACCCTCCACTGAAACCAGACACAGATGGATTCATTGGGCACAAGACTGGGCCCTTAGAGGTTCTCCTTGACTCTTCCCGTACACCTAACAGTGTCTTGGCATCTGCAGAGCCTTGCTAATGGGGCCCATTGGGAATAGATGGGGTAGAAGCCATGCCAGTTGGGCAGGCTGTCTGCCTGGGGACATTTTGAAGATGCTGATGAGATGCGTGTTTACAATAGTTCCGTGCATCTCTTTATCCATGTGCATTTTCACTGAGCAGAGCCATTAGCATTTACTTTGCTGATTTGGGCTTCACCATCCTTCTTGCCTTTGATCACAGGGTTAGTTCTCCCTTGTGACCCCAGCACTGTGCTTGCTATAATTGCAGCTGAGTCCATGGAGACCAGATAATGGGGCTATTGATGTTCATTGTGTTCTAATTCTCTCTCTACCACTTTTACGTTTCCTGTCACCCATTGGCAGGTAATCCTCAAGTGACCTTTTGGAGAAGTGCATCCATAGAAACTACTTGATATGCAGAAGCTCCAGAAGTGCATCTAGAATTAGCAACTACTCCAGGTTGCTCTGATCACTTTGCAATGTGCCACTTCACGTCCCTTAAAGAGTCTGATTTGGGAAGTAAATGGGGTTTGGAGCAGGTGAAACATTAAGTAATTACAAATTATTGGGACACTTCATGGTGTAAGGACACTTCAAATAATTTTAAATTGCTCTGTACTAATTGTGATCAATGCAGCATTCACTTCCAAAGCCTCTTCAGACTGACAGTAGTGTTGTATTTTAGGGTCTGACATATAGAGACAAGGTTCAAAAAAAGAGAGAAAAATAAAAATTGGGCTTTTTATTTTTAAAATGAAATACTCTGTAAAAGAAGCAAAAATCATTTTGATGTCCTAATACATTAACTTTTATTCTTCCTATTGAATGGCATACTTAATAAAGGTCACAGTGGGTGGATCTGTCCCATCACTTACCACGGTGAGCATACTGTGATAAGCTGAACACTGGCACTATCTCTCCACATGGTCTCAGCTGCAGTTTAAAAATGTGGGTAGGGAAGAAAGAGGCTTGGTGAAAGCAGTGGAGGTAGGTGAGGGCGGGAACAAGCAGCTAGATGGTGGCCATCACCAAGTTACGCCTGCTTTCCATCTCCTTGGGGAAATTGGTTTTATCACATCAGATGCAGTAAGTGGTCCCTCACTGGGGTAAATATATATGAATAGACTTAAAAAGAAATATTTTTTTTGGAAAATTTGTACAAAAACTGCAAGGAGGGGCAGTAGGTACATCACATATAGGATTTAAAGGTAAAAGCCAGTGCTAAGGTAAAAGTCAAAGGATACCTTGGAGATTCACAAATATCCTGTGGCCTTAACATTTCTGAAAGTGCCCATTGTCAAATCCATGCAGAAAAGCTAGACCTCAACCATGCCTCCCCTTATTTTCCCTTTTTTATCTAAGCTCCACTTTCCCTTTCCTTCCCTCCCACAAAGTATTTTCAGTAACATACATGGAAATGAAATGCATCAAACAGGTATATCCAGGCAAGAAACCTGCAAAGTTTCAGAAGAATAGATGCAGGAGTGATTGCAAAATTTTAAGGTTTTTCATATATTGAAGCTTGATTGCTTGGCAATCTAAATGCCCCATTCTTGCCTTCCCACAAGCCATAGGACAGTACCTTCTAGAAAAATCTACCCAAAATTAGGAGGTGGGCCTGTCAGTCACTCAACACTCATCAGCATTTTATGGAAATGAAACAAACGAAAATTATTTGGAGAAAGAACGTCTGCACCTCTGAACATTAATCAGCAATACAGCCTTTTTTCTGCTTGACTTGAGTTCAGAGAGCTTTGGAGGGATGCCTGCTGTGCTTAAGGAAATGCCAGTAACAGTCCAAAGGAGCTAGTTCTGCTCAGGCTTTCTCTGAATCCAATGGACATCCCTGGTAGGATGACACTGGCTCTTTTCAGTATTACAGAACATCTTGCTATTATCGTGTGAGGATGTTTATTCAACACTCTACCTACCAAAGTTTTCTCTGAATTGTAAGTGCTTACCAACTATTCTCTATTAATTTAATGTATTTGTTTCCTTCCTCCTCAGCACTTTTACTGCAACCTGGATTCTGATCTATTATGCTCAGTTTAAATTTTAGGTACCTGTTCCATTGATTTGCTATCAGTTCATGAACGGATTGAATACTGTTGGATCTAACACTAACTTATTGTTACTTTGAGTCTCAGCTGAAGTGTTGCAATTTAACACCCCCACCCCAAACTGAAATAAACATTAATTGACTTAATGCACAGCATCAATGCATGCAAACAGCCTGATTGGATTGCATCAAAAGTCAATCTGGCCTCGCACCTTATTCCTAACACTGTCCAGAGTAGGGCTTGAAGGCAACAGACCTCCTGTACTAGTATTTGTACTCAGCATCTGGCTTAATATTACCACCCCATCACCCCCATAAGACTTGTCTTTGGAGGAGGACATTGTTGTACAAAGGTCCAGACTCAGCTAGCTGCCAAACTTTGCTGAGAAAGGAGGACCACTCATGTTGAAATGTGTACTCATGAGCAAGGCTTTGGAGTCAGCCATTCATCAGGTGGCACTGAGACCTGCAGCTGCCCTCTGGGCTGGGGCCCAGCCTTAATTGCCACCAGCTCTAGGCACAGAGCGAATCTGCATTATCACTGAAAGCCTCCATGGCTTATTTAAGCCATTAGAGAATTAAACAACCTTTAATTATCCCTTGAATGCAGCAAACTGCCCCTGCTGCCCAGGCTTGGATGACATAGCGAATCATGACAACCCCATATGGGACTTGAATATTCAAAATGGCTACCCACACATGCCAGAACCCACTGTGACTTACTAAGTCACAATCATACAAACCCAGTCACAGAGTTCCACAAGGCCAGATTCTTTGCCCTTTACTTCCCTGATCACCTAGATCTTTCCTGGAACTGCCTGTGTTTAGACTATCTACTGATCTTGCCTTTAGTAATAAATCTGACCCTGGGAGCAAAATTTATGAAACTATCAATATTGTCCCAGGACACCAGTGGAGGAAACAAGCCATGTTTGCCCACCGCCGCTGTCAAGCAGGTTCTGCGCACAGGCAGCTGCCTCCTGCCCTGAAGCTGAGAAGAGGAGGCAGCTGATCTCCTCCTGTTCCAGAGGGGAGGTCTAATTGATACTTAGGCAACAGGGGTGGGAAGGTTTGGACACCACAGCAAGCTAGCATGGTGCAGAGAAACTTAGAATAGAACATTGTTTCTCTTTGTGGTTTCTGAAGACCAAATCTACCACAGTGGAAAGTCATGGCAGAGTTTGGACAACATGACAGCCCAACAATGGTAGAAAACTACCATGACTTGTTATGTCATGTTAATCCTCCCAGTAGGTAGTTTTATCAGGTTCTCTAATCATCTTTGCAGCTACCCCTGATGCTGAACAGGGGGCTGTCCATGTTGCTGAACTTCATTCCCAAAAAAGGTTCATCACCATGGAGTACTTGGAGAGTGCTTATAAGGCTAAAGAATAAAAGCTGAAATAAATAAGAAGCCCCACAAACAATGGAGTCACCTGCCTCCCTTGCTAATTCCAGTGCTTTAGAGTCTGGAATATTGTGGGAATATACTACAGTGTTTCAGCATTCTGTGATCATTGCTAGATTTCTGTCTTAGTAGCAGGGATGTTTTTGTGGAGGCTGTAGACTCTGGGAAGTATTGCTTGCTCACCCCAAAACATTGCATGCTTGGGTCCTTCTGTTCCTATAGACAAACAAACAAATGTAAGGGCTTACATGATGTTCATGTAGCATCTCTTCCTGCACCTGCCCTGATATTTTGCAAGTTTATTGCCTAGAAACACTTCTATGATGTGCAGCATTTTGCTAACAAAGAACACAGGATAACTAGCACATTCTTTTGCAGAGAGAACCTCCCCAATTTTAAAGTCTCATGTTGCACAAATACCCCAGAACCTATCCATCAGAAAACTGGAAGGCTTGACTCTTTCAGAGGCTTTTTTAAAAAGACTTTTCACCTAATGTTGCCAAGATTTAAAACGTGTGTGTATATATTTTGTTAGCTGCCCTTTTAAAAAGTTCAAATTTACAGCTGTCTAGCCCAAAATGCATGCATTATTTAAAATGAAATTAGAGTGTTTGGCATTTTCTTGACTATCCCATCATAGGGAGCTACTATTCCAGTCAATTAAATCTAATTCTCTCAATTAGGAAAAAAAGTTATACTCATTCACTGATTTCCAATGATAGATTATAGATTATCAGAAAACTCCAAATCTAAATCAGGCTTCTGATTCAGCCTTGTACTGAACTGGGCAGCTTCCAAACTGTTGTGAGATAAGACAAGATGTTTTCTAAACCACCTAGTTGTGACTCAAACCAAATCCTTGGGCCAGTGCATACCCAAATGGTAATTTTAGATATGTTTTTTCAAGTAGAAATGTAGAATGAATTAATAGAAATCTGTGAACTCTCTGAATTTAAACACTTTGCAAGCTATGTTCTGGATTACCACCATCATTTTATCTATGTGTCTATAATAATTCATTATGGATTAATATCATTTTCATTGAATGTATTTCAGTAGAAAACATATTAATACTATGGAATGCAGTTTTCTACTTCCTTTCCTTTCCTTTCCTTTCCTTTCTCCCCCCAGATTAATATTGCTCAATCTTCATTTCTCCATCACTGTCATTCATGAAAATATAAAATTGCATGCATGATCCTTGTTGGGTCCATATGTTTGACTTCAAGATACTGACAGCCCATAAGGTCAATAGACAGATGGCCGACGTGCTGAAAAATTGACAGAGCAGAAATTCAGCAGCAATATCCATCATTCAAGCTGACAGGCAAGATAATGATTAACCTTAAAAATCCAAGCAATATCATGCTGCTTTTTTATACTGGCTGGGCTATTCCCTCCCAAGAATACTCAAAGAGAAGCTGGAAACACGCTTAGAGACAAAAGGCCAGCAGAAGTTGGTTGTGATGATGATGTTTTTATTGATGGTGATTTTGAAGTGCTGGTGGTTAAACAGCCATGACTTTAGTTTCTCCAGATTCCAGTAATGAATACTAACTCTTAATACCCACAGGAAGTCCACTGCAGAGAAGCATGATTTGACTTGGAATGTTTAACCTTAATAATTAAGCTTCTGTCGGCATCAGCCAGAGTCTATGCCTATCGTTTGTCTAGCTTGTCCTTGTCCCAGCCTTTAACCATTTTCATGACCTCATTTACTCCCTACTCTTTGACTGACCACTTTATGTTCAGATACACCTTCATGTGGGCAATTATTTTCCTACTTGAGGGAGATACTTTAATGCAAGTTTGGATTCCTGGTTGCCTTGCCACCAGATGTCAAATCCAAGCTGTGAGCTTTATATTTATCTACCATTTGTTCTTCAATGTTGAATGTGTTTGGTGCCATGTTCCCATCATTCATTTACCACAGGTCAAAGATATGTCCATCATATGGCTTTACTCATCAGGAAGTTTGTCCATTGTGGTCTTGGAGCTGTTTTGGTCTTTGGTTTTCAGGGAGTGAGGAGAAGATGCAGGGGGCAGTCATAGACTGAGGAAATGCACCAAAAGGCAGAAGTAACCTCTTCAAACTTAATTGGCCTTAGTTTTATTTTTAAACTATGCCTGAGCAACACAAGGCATAGGAAAATTACTGGAGATGCCAAAAGGAACAAAGTGTGTAGAAGAAATGGAAATGGGGTGGGTGATTGAACACTGTGAAGTAGTAACATGTAATTGCTCATGTATATCCACTACCCACTTCCTATATTATTTGGCTTCTGTGAGCCACTCCAATAACAAAAAACCACAGGAGTTTTAAGGCTGTCTGAGAATTTGAACCCAGTTATCCTGGCCATAGTCAAATACTTCTGTCCATTACATTAGATGGTCTAATTCTTCTCATGAAGAAATTGTTTTTTTTTAATTTTATCTTTGTCTTTCCATAAATAACTGTTGAATTCTCAGCCCATCCATGTCTTACTTTCAAGTAGGTACTGCTATATTAATCCTTCCTGTGTTATGATTTTTGTCATTCAAGTGACTTCAGGGAGCACTCTCCAAATGAAAATTTTATGTAGGAAATAGCCCTGAACTGTCTGAAATGTAAGACTTACATTGAACCCTAAGTCCCATGATTAAAATTAAATTTAAAGTGTTTTGCTGGATTGAGATTAGGAGGAGCACGTGCACCTCAGATTCACATTGAGTTTGTAATTAAAGCCTCCTGTCACCCCTTATTCTTTCAAGAACAATTTAATAAGGTACCTGTACAATGTAATGCCCTTGTGGTTTCCAAAGCAATATGAAAATCATGCATGCGCATATTCAATGTACTCTCTAGACTGATAAATATGTTCGTTCATATGCATGCAGAGTAGACCCACAAATAAACCATTTTATTCCCTTTACTTACTAGGAACATTGGAGATACAACACAACTCTCAAGTTACAGCCACAGTTACTAATTTACAATCATAAAAGCATTCACTATTATTTATGTATCAAAAATAAGTATACATTATGAACCAAACAGCTCCTGTAACTGTACTGACATTCTATGTTCATTTATACTAAAAAGAAGGAGTATGCCCACTGTTCAGAAAAGCACCTTGTCTTTTCTTGTCAACACACGTGCCTTGGCCTAGGCACCATCGCAGCAATTGACATCCTTCCCTTCAAGTAGGGATGTTGGGGAAATCTGCAACCAATTCAAATGTGTTTGGAATTCTGTGATTCCACCAGCTTTTTCCAAGTCATGCATCTTCCACAGACCTGTAGTTTTTCACAGTCTGATTTTTCACTTTTGTGCATAGTAGCAGTAATTCATATTAATGTGAGTGCACGTAAGTGTGCCTGCATGCATTAACATTAATGAGCGCTTATGCTAATGTGAACTAGTACAATTAGAACAAGATTCTGGAAAAAAAAGTTTCCAGTTCTTTCCATGAGCAGATGATGGAATGAAAGGTGCCTGACAAATCCAAAAATGAGAGTGAATTTAATAAAAGAAATTAATAAAACGTTTCTAACACAATATTCTAATTCACTCATACAATATTCTTAGAACTGGAGGTACAGTTCCATCACCAGCTACCACCATCTCCACCATCTTTGAAGACTGAGGAGTAGACAGCTGACAGGCGTGGGCAGAATGCCAGGACCAGGGTGCTGGCGCTGGTGCTAGGCTGGGATCCATAGGGCTAGAGGCTGGCAGCACGGTCAAAGGTCCATAATCAGAAATGAGGCAGCAGGCAGTCTGATGTAGTATGAGAGGGAGAGAACAAGAAACTGTCCAAGGGTCAAATGCCAGGGAAGCAGTCCCATGGAGGTGGTTGAGGTTGAGCTGAGAGGCAGCAGACAGACAGGAACAGGCTGGAGTACAGTGGTAGCAAGGTGGGGATGAACTGGAGCTAGGCAGGGACTAAGCAGAGCAGGACTGGAGCAAGGCAAGAAGGACTAGAGCAGGCGGGAACGTGCAGGTGCAAGGAGCAGTGGTGCAGAGCGCCAGACCACGAGACAGCCATGGAGGCAACTTGCATGGCTGTGGCAGAGAGCAGCAGAGCAGAGAGGCCTTTTAGGCTGCTCTCCAGGGCCCCAGCTACACGGCATAATTGCTCCTCAGCTGTTCCCTGCAAGTAGCTGCAAAGGTGTTCCTGTTCTGCAGACACTTGCAGGGATAGCCAGGTCCTGGTCCTGGCACCATTTCCTCTATGAAAGTTACATTTAGGAGCTGGTTCAAAGCCTGCTCTGTCAGCTCAGGTAGGGAGAACTTTGGGTCACAGGGTGGATGGTACACTGACAAAATCCTCCATCTGTCCTGCTGGTCGAGCACAAGATGCAAACGTACTAGGCTAGAAGTCGGTCAATTAGATAGAAAAGATATCATTTTCCAAAAAGAAATTCAATAGTGAGGAGATTTCAGAGATGTTCTCATGGGCTGGGTTTGGGTTTCTTGTGTTACTTAGCAGGTGCATGCAAGTGTCTTGTTTTTCACTGTGCAATCCTTCCTTTGGCAGGTTCCTTGGCTTTCTGCACTTCAGTTCAAGCGCAGGCAAAGACATCATGAGATAATCCTTCCCATGGGACTATTTCAGCTCAGGATGAGCAGGCTGTTTGAAATAAAGAGAAACCAAACATGGCCTCCGCAGCCACCCCAGGGTTAGAAGGTAATCTCAACAACATCACAAAAATGAATTACAGCTCACCCTAAGGTGGAGCAGAAGCCTTTTTCATGGGGCAAAAGAGAGTTTGGCTGAACTGGCTAACTCTTTCTCTTCCCCCACTGGACTTTGTTCCCCCACATACCTGCATTGCATGGATGCAGCCTGTGGGTCATCCTGCCAACTCAGTTGATGCTGCTGTATCACAAGGGGCCCAGAAACTCTTAGGAAAAAAGAAAGATGCTGTGGTACAGCCCCTAAGCCCTACTGGTGAGAAAAAGCTGAGGATCTCTCTTCCCACTGGGGAAATGTGGTATTATTCCCTCCCTGCATTTGTCTGCTCATGAATATAGTAGGAATTTTTTGAAGGGTACTTTGGGAACGTCTCTCATATTTATCCTTTTTCTCACTGTGTTGGTTGTCATGTTCAGCCCTGAAAGTGACGATTTAGCAAACAAATGGAGAATAATGACATCTCTAATCAATCATGAAGACACTTTGAGCAGGGGAGGGGAGGCGGCAGAAAGGATCATGTTTGCTAGATCAATTTGCTAGATTTAGACTGTAAGCTAGGAGTAGTGGATGAATGTCTAACAATGCCCCAGATGTGCTCATGAGGGTCCTGGGTACTGAACCTCCCTGCATCCCTTCCCATTAACCCAGTAGCTTTATGCTGGCTGAGACCCCCCTGTGCTCAGCTCATATATTAGTCAGCACTTTACTTAGCCCCTTCAAGCTCCATGGTGTTGCAGCCAACAGCCAAGCGGCTCCTTTCTAGTTTGTGGGGAACAGGATTGAGTGTGATACTCTCCCCATTCATTCTTCTTCAGTTCCCTCAAAACTGTAACACATCCATTCTTCTGCCAGCTCTATGTTCTTCTCAATGACTATTTCTATGTCTATGACATTTAGAAATGCAGAGGGAACATGCTGGTTTCTGCCACCCAATCACCGGGATGCCCCATGCCTTCATGGTTTAGAGTGATATCCCAGCTGGAAAGTTTAGGTTGTTGGGGGAACAGTAGTCCATGGGTTCCAGCTCTGAGCTGCCCTATCCCAATCAACCCAGAATTCCTGGTTCTGTCCTCATGCTAAATAAAGCAGGGATGGAGTGTCCCCACAGTGTTTAGCTCCTCCCAGTTACAGCAGGAGTGATCGGGCAGCAGGGACCAGCATGCTGCATTCATAACAGCTGTGGGGTACTGTGATCTCCCCAGCAGACCATTGTGGTTTACCTAAATGTTCTGCAGTGGGTGACTTCGTTGCTGTTGAGAAGGTATTTAAATATTTCAGTGTAGTCTTATAATGAAGGGAAGGGCTTTTTCATTGTTATCATTTTGGTTCTGAATTGGCATTTTTCCCAGGGTTTATAGCATTGTTTTGTAGTCTTGATAACTTGTATAGAATTTAGAGCAGAGTTAAGCACAGGAACAATTTATGTAAGAAAGTATATATCATCAAGTTAATAACAGATCCTAACACCAGCATAATGAAACATCAATAATCGTGCTGTGAAAAACTTATTTTATTACAGTCTGTGCCTCCAGCCCATTGGGATGTGGGACTCCCAGAATACTTATAGTCAAGACAGTAATAAAAGATTGTTACTTAGACACAGTAAATCTTAGCAGCTAAAGTTGGTCCTGTCTTGAATCCTATTGAAATCAATGGGCAGAGGGCCACAAGAAATGGCTTGGCTTAATATCTATCCCAAATGTGTGGCTATCACCAATGCCCCTCACCCACTGGCTGCAGCTTTTTGCCATATCCGGAAATTTGGTGAGCTAAACTGGATTAAATTCACTCACCCAGCTGGGTTTCCATCACACAAGCCCAGCTGGCATGTTTGCCCAGGATTAAGTCTTGAGTTGCAGGCTTCCCATTTATTAGTTGTGCATTCATTCCAAAATATGCATGTTGTGACTTTTGTATTTTTCACCACACAGATCTATTCAATCTCAGGTGTCGCCAGTAGAGAGGCAATACATCCAGAAATGCAGCACATTCAGAGAAAGCACATTCAGATATGCTTTCACACAAGAATGGGCTATGTGACAGAAGCATCCTGCTGAACAAGTGATCAATTTGAACATTTAATGGAAAGAAGGTGCCTGGAATCAATGCCTTCCACCTCCCTGAAAAGTGCTTGGAACCGACAGCATCAATACTCCCTTTAATTCAATCTTACCCAACTTGTTGCCTCTAAATGTTTTCTGTTACAACTCCCAGCATTCCTGATTACTGGGCATGAAGGTGGAAGCCAATGCAAGTTGAAGTCTAAAACACCTGGAGGGCACTAAGTTGAGGAAGGCTGGCTTAGTGCTACGTGAGTTGGCTGTGGGGTTCCTCCCAGGACCTTACTGAACAATCAGGCTGCAACCCATGCACAGAACCCTCTGTCTATCCTTGCTCCTAGATCATATAGGGTGGCAGCACTGGTAGCATGGACAGGAGAGCCATCACACTTGTTTAGCAGCTGTTTAGCTCCAGCAGTTTCCCAGAAAGATTGCTGGTGTGTCCTGCAGTGTATGCAGCTCCATCTTCCCCATTTTTAAGGTTAATGACATTTCAAAGAATGCACTGAGGACAGAGGCCTGCCTCACAATAGGAAACACTGTACATAATGAACATTCGACTGCTGTATGGCAAACAGTGCTCATTAGTATTGAAATTGTCTCATACATAGTTCACTTGCAATTTAGGGTCCAATAAGCTTTCTATTTAGAGCCAGCAATGCTATGAATTTATGTCTTGACTGAAAGCTGGTGTAATACTATTGCATAGACATGCAATTTCATACAGAGATAAGATACTGATCTGCTGTACTCTGATGATTCAGAACACAATTTGATATGCTTTTACCATCTCTCTAGGATAAAGAAAAACACCCTTTAATTCAAAGAAGAAAAACACATTTTCAACCCTTTCTTCAGTAATGGCACAAATCAGAAAATGGACAGATTATACTAAGGAATGGGGAAAAGGACTAAAGGAAGAGTGCCCGTGGGGTTTTCATTTCCGTAGATGCTGCATATGGCTTGGGGATAGAGGACCTTCCTAGAGTTCTTTTTCTTCTAATGTTCATGTGCCCATGTCAGGTTAATAGTTTTAAATTTAGGAATCCGTCATCTCAGATGGGGGAGATGTTCGTTCAGTTCACAACTTAATTCTTGTTTATCTAATGCCATGCTTTAAAAGCACTATGTGAACCAAAACTCCATCATTTCTTGCACTTTTCACTTCTCCAGCTTTTACAGTAGAGTTCCTCAGTCAAAAATGCTTATAAAACTGCATATTTCAAAGAAAATAACATTTTAAAAAACCATTATATTAGCAAAATTGCTAGCAAAAATGTGCATAGTAGGCAAAAACACACATTTTAGGCAGAATGCATAAGAACTGCATGCACAGGGGGAAATGTGCACAAAAATGCTAATGAATTTTCCTGTGAAGATTTGGTTTAGTTTATTTGTTTTTTGTCAGTGTTCAGGAGCAACTGCATTTAAGCTTGGAAAAAATGAGACTCTGATACTGCGGTATGTCCATCTGCCATATACTGCATATTAAATCACAGCACCTGAGAGCACCTGTCTGCTTACCTCAGTATTGACAATATGGACTAGCAGCAACCCTGATTTGAATCAAGATCCTTTTCTAGTCCTCTCTGGAGATGCTAGGAATTGAATTTTGGACCCTTTGTATGCAAAACCTGTGCTCACTGGGCTGATACTCTTTTCCATGTCTTTGAAGAAAAGAAAAGAGCAGCAAAACCAAGTTTGCAGGCCAATTCAGCCAAAAGGCATTAGACTTAAGTTGATTTAGTTCCATCAGTTTTTGGATGAACTATGGCAACTTAAATGAAAGCACTTGCCCTTAGCAATGTGATTGATCAGCTATGAAGATTGGATTTTTCTATCTTCAATTTCTTTCCAAAATATGCTTCTGTGATTTACAGTAATAAGTCGCACACCAGTTGCTTGGTAAAGAAAAGATAATTTGGAGTAGATATTCGTTTCATGTTCATGATATTACTTAATGAAACATTTTAGATAATAGAATCTCCCATAATGAGAATTTCAAAACATTTTCTTTAACATTGGGGGTCATATTATGGTACTTGAAATGTACAATATCATGCACATTTTTTGAGAAATAGATCTTACAAGTGGGACCTGCAGGAAAACGTTGGAGTCAGGAGTGTCCATCTTCAGTATCCCAACCATTCAGCCATGTTCTTTCTCTGGGATATTCCATGCCATGTCCCCTTCCCGTAACAGACATTCAGGATGTTGTAGCCATGGAGCATGCTCAATCTTCAGTGAGTTTGTTCGTGCAGGAGTTCCTTCCTAGAATTTTCTTTTTCCTAAAGATTTTTTTCTCTTCTGCGAACATTGATATTTCCCTCAGCATTCTGGTTCCTTCTGCTTTCTTCTCAGTAGTCTCATTTTGTCTCCATATCCATCATAACTCTATCTGCTTTAAAATATGTTTTTCATACAGCAGCATTGCTTTGGGGAGATACCTTCATAATTCATTACAAGATATTTTAATTTCCTCCTTTGGAGAGCACTTCGTATAATGTTTGAAGTTTTTGGACTGTTGTAACCTGGGAACTCTCCAGAATGTCCAAAACGCTGCCACTGATTTGAGCTTACTTGAAAATGGATTCAACTGCACCCTTCTGGGACATTTTCTTCAGTTTTTCAAGAAGCACCTTGCCACAGAAAACCACAGTAGTTGAGAGATGCCAGGCAGCATATTCTGAAGAATGAGTGACAATGTTCTTCATTATGTCAGTACAGAAGGGCACAAATAACTCCCTTTTTAATGAGGAGCCTAACTGTAGATTCAAAAATCAGGCCAAGATATGGAAAGTTTAAAGTACATTCAGAAATTTGCCATGAGAAAAAACAGCATGTTCCTAAAATTATTTGGCATAAATCTCACAGGTACCACTCACTGTCCCCAGAAGCAGAAATACAACAACAGTTTTAAAAATTGAATAACTAATAATGTTTTGCTCTTTCATGATATCCAGGATCAGCTACTCGAGGCTTCTGCTTCACTCTGCCTAAAGGCAACGCCTTGCCAGGCAGGTTTGCTCTATCAGAGACTTTTAGTTAGGCAATGTTAGGGTAAAGGATCTTTCCAATAGCGTCTCATCCCCTTGCACAGGAATGATTTAAGTTAGCCTTCCCCAGCCTTGTGCCTTCCAGAAATGTTTGGCCTGAACACCCAGATTTCCCACTCAATGGCCCTGCAGGATGGCAATTCTGGATGTTGCTGTCCAAATGCTTCTGAAGGCCACCAGGCTAGGGAAGGCTGATGTAAGTGACCATTTTAAAAGAAGGTACTTAGTTACAGACTCATAAAGTGGTACTTACATGCCCTATTTTGAATCCTCTGGATTTCAGGTCAGTTAGGTTTCTACTCAAGTCACACCAGTGGACTCAACAGGTGGCATTTGGGGCATCGCTTCTTTAACTGACATTTATTTATTTATAGCTTTTATAGACCATCCATCTACTGGAGTCTCTGGATGGTTTACAACAAGCAACAGATAAAAAGGCAAATAAAATGGCACATTTGGATTAATACTAGGCTGACTCATTCAGAGTTGCTGAGAGTCATTTTGCACGTTAGAATGTGATGTAAATGATAAATTAACTCCTATTCAGAATATTCCTGTAGGAAGAAGCAATGATAGCAGAGAGGAAGGCACTGCCCAGACATACATCTCTTCCCTTGGCTACTGAAACAGGCTCTATGCACATGCACAGTTTACAAATGAATAGCTTTGCCACACAATTGGAAAGCACTGCCTCTTACACAGTTTGTATGTGCAAAGGACCAGCAACCCTAGGCACAGTGGCCTGGAACTTCCACTGAATTCAGTGAGACCTAATTTTCAGCAGACATGACTGGGATTGCACAGTGAAAGCATGCAATCTGGCTGAAGGTATACCCATTCAGAAATGCCATCTATACAGGTCTGTACTGGCATTTGTATGCACTCGTGTGCTTGCTTTAGGGATATTTATTAGATACCCCTATTTCCTTATGTCATTGTTCTTGTGTGCCATGAGGATATCTCCGACTTACAGCAACCCTATGAATTTAGTCAATGAAAGGCTCTCAAAATATCCTATCCATACCATCTCTGCTTAGCTGTTCTAAAGTCAGAGCTGTGGCTTCATTTATGGAGTTAATCCATCTCTTGTTTGGTCTTTCTTTTCTTCTTCTACCTCTAACTTTCCCTTGCATGATTGTCTTCTCCAGTGAGACTTGCCTTCTTATGATATGTCCAAGGTATGAGAGCTTCAATTTTGCCATTTTTGCTTCCAGGGAAAGATTGACTTAATTTGATCTAGGACCCACTTGTTTGTCTTCCTGTCAGTCCAGGGTATTTGCAAAGCTTTCCTCCTGCACCACACTTCAAATGCATCAATTTTCTTCCTGTCAGCTTTCTTCCCTGTCCAGCTTTCACATCCATACAGAGTGATCAGGTATAAAATTGTATGAATGATCTTGGCTTTGGTCTCACAGTCTTCTTCTAATGTCTTGGCTATAGCCTCCTTTTGAATTGATGACTGTCAGGGTGCACACAGTCTTTCACAATTTCAATTTCTTCATTATTGACAGTAAAGTTCTGTAATTGTTCTGAAATCATGATTGTTTTCTTCATGCTCAGCTGAAGTTCTGCTTTTGCACTTTCTTCTTTCATTTCCAGGAGGGGTTGTTTCAATTCAGTGCTACATTCTGCCAGTAAAATGCTATCATATGCATATATTTTGCTTTTCAGGGAAATTTTGGGCCAATCCCTTTAAAATATTTAGTTAGCCAAGCACATACATACACCAGACTTCTTCATCTGCCAGAGCCACTTTTTCTGGGTGTCTTGGAGATAAATCTCTCAGTGCAGGACAGATCCCTCTTTTCCCTAGTTTCTATGCATATTCATGTGCATGGACACACAATTTCAGGGCTTTCCTTCCATCCTTGCCTATCCCAATGGTAACTGTTCCCAAAAGTCCAGTGCAGCTGTTCCATAATAAATATAATCAGATCCATTGTGAGATTAAAATTCTATTGAATTACTCTGTCTTTTTAATGTAAACAGTTATCTTTGGTTTGTCATCTAAAGCAGTGCAGGGCAGGCTATGTCAGATTAACTTAGCACAGTACATAGTTTGTGGAGAAGAGCTTTCAGTGATGGGAGTGAAGCTGCATGATCTGTGGTGTTTAAATAGATGTGCTGCACACCAATATACCAGTGTGTCCCTGTGTCCATTTGCAAGGAGTTGGACCATATGCAAGCTGAGGGGTAGTAGCTGATGGGACCACAGGTAATACAGTGAACAGAGTAAAGGGAGACACGGCTAAGCTGAGGAGCCACTTCCATCAGGCTCCTCCCTCTGTTTATTATTGCCTGGCTCGTACCCAATGCAGTAGGCAGTCACAGAGGCAGACATGAGAAGCAAGGTCATTCCATTGACTCAGCTGTGAGACCAGAAACATGTGGTTCCTCCAGTCCTCAAACTGAATGCACTTGACTTTTCACTGTAAGAACTTTTAAATGAAGAACTAGTGCTGAGATAAAAGGGAACCCTCCTCTCTGCCAGTCCTTTCCCCTTTCATATTTTTATCTTTCAGATTTCAATGCCAGGGCGGTCATATATGCTACTTTGGTAGCTTTTGCGCAGATGAAGAGCAGGCCAAACATCCATCAAATAAATAAATAAATGCAGCTTAACCATCCATCCACTTCCATTTCTGTGTACAGAAATGGAGTTAAGAATATCAATGTGAAAAATGCAGGTAACATTCACAGGCAAAAAGCATTGATTGTTAGAAAAATACAGTATTGACCAAGCAAACGCCTAATGGTGCAGTTGATAGAGGACACAAATCACACTCAAGGAGAGCATTCAGTGGCTGCAGAAGCAGATGCAAACTCTTGGTTTGGAAAAAAGAGAAAAAGGAAAGGGATTTCAGATTGCTATGTGCTGCATAGACTCCTGCAGTGCATACTTACAAGCTTGCCTAAACAAAAAATGTTTCCCTTTCCCTCACTACAGATCCTCAATTGCATGCAAATGTGCCAGAATGCCCTTCTAGGCAGTAGGGGGAAAAACCCTCCCAGTTAAAGTCATTAAAACTCCATTCATTGTTACAATACATTGTCCAAGGCTATGATTGACTGAGACAGAACTTACCTGAGGCACATTAGAAAGTGACACGCAGAGGGAGGGAGGGAGGAGGGAGGGAGATGCATTTCTGCTGCTGCAAAGCAGAGGGGAGGCCATCTCTCTGGTAGCATTGCTGTTCTTCCTTTCTTGTCTTGGAGATGCTGCAGGTATTCTCTTAGGGGCAATGCAGCAGGGAATTATGAATTTAGTTTTCCATACCACTGACTTATACCATACACATACTGCAGTTAAGGAAGGGTATTTATTTGGTTCGTATTTTATGCAAGAATAACCTTTTCATGCTTCCCAAGACCAAACAGAATCAAACACATCTGAATTATGAAATCCATACATTTCTGAGGCTTACAGTGAGTTTCAGAAAAGGTGGGAGGAAGCTAAAAACTGAACATGTATGCAAACGTTAAAAAGTGTTCATTTCAAATTTGCATACAAAGAATGCCTATGTCCCGACAATGCACACAGATTCAGTATTCTCTATATAAAACTTCATACTAAAAGTGCACGTTGGAGAAATGAATTCACAATCATGTGTACATTTGAAAAAGTTTCCTGGAAATACTTGTCCCTTTCCGTGCAGGGAACAAAAATTTCTCACAGTATGAATTAGATCTGAGTTGGAACAAGCTTAACAGTGGAAAAAATGGGAACCTCAGTCAAATTGAGCTCGAGAGCTTCACCCATTCCAAGCTCCAATCCGCAGGGCAATGAGCTAACTCTGAATTATAATATAATGGTTTGACGGGGTGTGTGTGTGTGTGGGGGGGGGGTGCTTTTTAGATGAGTGGGCTCACAGGTTCATTTTCAGTGGTGCATGCTAAGTGCCCTCAGGTGCTCATCCCATATTCCAGATAGAGCTGGTAGGTTGTTTTGCCGTCTAAATGCAGTGAGGGTGGGCTGTTGGCATGGGGAACAAACTGCTGACAACCTCCAGACTGTTTTAGGGTGATGAGTCGTTTGCTAACCACACCAACAACCCTGTCTAACCAAGTTCAGATGACACAACCTATGATTTGGGGTTTGGTTTTTGGAGCAGGTGCCCAAAGGCACCCAGCGCAGGCCGCAGACCATGGTAGCTGAAAATGACCATGTGAACCAGGTCACTGCCTTCTACTCCACGTACTTCAAAATGTAGTAAGCCAGCCATGCTCTGCCTGAGGGCTCTTTTGCCCACTGGCTCTTCTGACTTCTGCCCCAAAGTCCCACCTTGCCCACACTGCTGCTATAAAGTGGTAGGACTTCTCTTCGGACTTCCTCCCCAAAGTCTCACTGTGTCCCACTGCTATTATCTAGATACGTGTGTTCTCTCTCTCTCTCTCTCTCTCTCTCTCTCTCTCTCTCTCTCTCTCTTACACACACACACACACACACACGTAAGCCTACCAGTTTTTCTACTACTGTGCTGGCCACCATTGGAAATAAACTGGAGGACTCTCTGGACATCTGGCCCTAGACTGAAGGCGCTTAGTCCTACTCACTGACTTAAACCCATGTGTTTGCTTAGTTATAGCATTTCTAAATGCTAGAAATGCTAAAACTTTTCCCTTTAGCCTTTCCGTTTAGCCAAAAATGCTCTTGGGGTGGCTTAGAAAGAGCAGTAGCATGATAGTACTTTCCATCTAGTCTAACTTTAATACATGACAGATAGGGAATAAGGGGCTGAAAGAGATGAAATAGAATCAAAGCATTTTTGCAAACCTCTCAGAAGAACTGGTGAGAGTGACAGCTTGCTTCCTTATGGTCCTAATCCCAGGGCTGTTGGTTGCAAAGGGCCTCTGTGAGGAGAGGATGGGCCAAAGAATTTAGATTTACCTGCATTACGGGTTGGGCCATGCATGGATCTTTTTATGGGAAGATTAGCTTCCACTCAGCTATTCGACGCAGCCCTGCAGATTTTGTCCAATCTACTGCATCTGATGCCCATGAGCACAAGCCTCTGTGTCATTAATCCAATTGAAAAATGAAGATGTTTCTCTTTGCTTTCTGTCCCTGTCAAAGTAGCATGCAATTTTGTTCCCATATTTCATCTGAAGAAGCCACCCTTTGTTGAACTAGATAGAGCGGAGATATCAAATGGCTCCTTTTAAGAGTGCATTTACTGTTTCAAAGTGTTTAAGAGAGCAGGAGGCAGTTCATTCAGTTATTCATTTGGACTCAGTACTGTTAGACACGGACCTTAATGGATAATATTGATTGAGAGAAGCAAGCACATTCTTCTCCCTCTTTTTTCCCCCTCTCAAAAAGAGGAGCTTGCAGAGAAGAATGCTTTGCCATTTCACTCTCATGACAGCAAAGTACAGTGCTGCACAATCCACAAGAAGCCCTTGGGACAGAATCCCAGCAAAAGGAATGTGTTAAGCATTAATGGAGTGACAAGTAGAAATGGAAAACTTGAAATGGAATGCTTCAAGCAGAGCATGGCACTCTGGTTCCTACAGCACAGAAAGGGCCCGAGCTCTAGAATTAGTCCTGATGCAGGAATTCCGGCTGGCACGGAACATCAGTAGTATCATCTCTATCCATTGAGAGTGGTTTCAGCTTTACTAAGAGTCAGCTTCACCTGAAGCCAGAATACCAGCAAGTGGCAATCAGACTTGCCCAAAGTCCATTTAAATGTCTGCTTTTAGCTCAAGGCCTTGTTCTGGCCCTGAAGCACTGATCTCCACCCTCATCCTTTTCCCCCAAGCCCCTTCCCCCTGTCTTTTTCAGTTGCGTGCCTGATGGCAAGAAGGCCTGTCTTTCATTTTCATTTATGTGAGCCTCTTTGGAAGACCATGGCAGATAAAAATACAGAAGATACATAGATAAACAAACATACTTGGGTCCAAGCCAAGAAGCCCTTTGTGTGTTTTCAGGATTATGCACATGCATAATAGTCATGCTAATTGACTATTTTTGAACAGCAATTCTCAGCATTCCTGTTCAGAAAATGTCTGCAGAGATAAGAAGGCATGGACAAGAGAAACAGACTCACTCCTGCTTGTCCCAGTCCTCACCAAATGTGTTCACCTAAAGATGAGAACAAAGTGGGCAAGCTTACTTCAATGCAGGCATACAGAGGCGCTGCACACGAAGGAGAAAGTGAAGAAGGATCAAGAAATAATGTGGATGGCATGGTAAAACCTGCACATCAAGTGGAACTGCTCAAAAGTGCTTTTTAAACTGGGAACAACAGGGCTGGGGAGCCTAAGGCCCTTCAGATATCATCGACATGAAGTCTCATCATCTTGGCCATGCTTGCTGGGGCTGAAGAGAGCTGAAGAAGCCCCACAGAATTTGGAGGGCCAGGACTTCCCCATCGCTGTGCTTCAGCAATCTGCTTATTGGAAAAAAAGACAGGATCAAGAACAACTCCCAGATTTTTATTCCACAAGATTGTTAAACAGCTGTTGATCAGTTGCATCTATTTTCAGTTTCATTGCAGAACTGATTTTTGTTCCTGCTTTTCTGCTACATACTTCTAGGCGGTGCTATGCTGTGCTAATGCACCAGAGAATGTCATTTTTGCACTATTTTCTCTGTTCTGATGGAAAAAAAGCCATTGAAAGTTCTGGTAAGACACAGAAATGAACTTGGAGGGTCACAGGATTGCCTGAAGAACCCATAAACCAGCACGAGTAGGAATGACAATCTCACTGTAAATATCATGGGAAGGAAAGCACCAGAGTCTGCTTAGAATCTCAGTGATCTCAGGAAAAGCAGACTACCCATCCCAGGAGTCAAAACAATTACTGGCAACACTTCTGACCGTCTGGATTCATCTTTTGCCCATTAATCCTCAACCTGACCATAGCTTCCAAGCACTAATTCAGTTAAGGGCCCAAGCCTCATTCCTGGAACACTGAAAAACTGCCTCTATTAATCAGTTCAGCAGTATCCATAAGCTTTGGTGTGGTGAGCATTTTCATTCATGGAATCAGGCCAGGTTTTGCCTGCTGATTGACTGGCACTAGATTCATGATAGAAAAAACACAAGGATTTCTTAACACAGTGAATAATGAACACAAATCCCAGTCTCCCTGCCAACGTAAACTACAGCTATCAAATTATATTGCAGTGATTTTTCCCAGTTTACAAATTAAGCTTTTTCCGGCTGAACCCCTGATGATTTTGTATGCAGTCAGATAGCAGAAGCAAATTGGTTGTTGCCATCGCATGAGAAGGGGCTGTGATGACATATGTTACTGACACTGCTACAGTGCTGTGCACCTATTTTTTTTTTCTTCTCCTGGCTCTCTCTCTGTAGCATGACGCTGCTTTGTCACATTTATTCCACTGATTGTGTGGCATTCCCAGAGTCAAGAGCACATGCACCTCCCAACTGTACTGCAAAGTATAAAGGCTAGCAAGGAGACATCTTCCGTTGAGCAGCTACAGTACTCTCCATTTAAAAGCCTCAGTTCTGTTCTATCTAAACTAATTCAATTTAGTTACAGGTTGTTTCACTTCACAGGCAATGCCTGTAATCCATAAAAATGCTCCAGCAATTTTGCACTCCTCTTTTCCTATTAAAACAAGAAAAAAGCTGCATTTCATCTGGTCTAATCAGCCACTACTGGAGATTTGATCTGTGATTCCTTCTGGGCATGGTATGGCCCTATCAGGGGTGCAAAGCCCCTGGTCCAGGGGCCAGATCTAGCCTGCTTGAAGTTCCACTGCATCCCCCTGAGGCATTCTGATTGGCCATGGCCCCCTTCCCTGGTTTCACCCTCCTTCTCTCAACCACCTATTTGGTGTTTCCCTGGCTCTTGTGAAGGTTTTCCCCATTCTGAAATGTTGAAATCTCTCTCCTAAGGCGTAGTCATTGGCAAAAAGAGGTTTAAGCACTCTGGTGTGGTGATTAGAGTGTTGGGCAGATCTCCTGGGAAATCCCGGTTCTAGTCCTGATTTGACCATGAAGCTCACTGGGTGACTTTGGGGCGGTCACTGCCTCTCAGCCTAGCCTACCTCACAGGGTTAGTCTTGTGAGGATAAGTTGGAACTAGGTAAGCTGCCTTGGGTTCCTCACAAGAGAAAACGAAGTGGGCCAAAAAGAAAATATCATCCTCCTCCTCATCATCAGTTATGCTGCCATTCTGGCCCTGCTTTCCCCCCCTTTCACCTCCCCCCTCAGGGTACTTCTCTAGAATGGAATTTGCCCCTCAGGCTAAAAGAAATCTAGTACCCCTGCTTTTTATACTGCAAACTAGAGAACATACAGTAATAAAGCCTCATCCTTTAGCAGTGGAAGTGGACAAAATGGTTTACAAAACACCATAAATCAATAGGACAATGCAATAAATGCGACATAATACAATATTAGAAAGTGTTCAGCATAGATCATGGCTGGAAGAAAACCAAAACAGAAAGACAGATATTCAGCTAATGCCTAAAACAAGCCAGCACTGCGCACACCATTGAGGGGAGATAATTCTGCAGCGTGGGTGCCAATGCAGAGGAGGTCCAGTGTCACCCTGAAAATCAAGCAATCACGGCATGGGGAACAAGGCCCTTCCTCAAGATTGATTGGCCCAAGACCCTGGTACAAGGGGAGAGATTCCTTGAGGACTTTATATACTCCTGCTACTACCAACACCTCCACTCTAGCTGAGTAGCAGAGTGGCAGCCAATGTGCCTCCTTCAGTACAGGTGCAATAAGGTCCACACCGTTCCGTGAACAAGCAGAAATGACATCTTCGGAGACAGGGATAGCAGGGGGACGGGGTCTCTTTGGCTTTCTTATGCAGCATCATATGATCCATTGTACACAACGGAATCTGCAGCCCAGGGCATAAATGTGTTCTAACTCAATTTTAGGACCACCCTCTCTAGGTGTGCATGTTAACTGCAATCACACTGAGATTGCATTGTGTTGTGGAAATAGAAGCCACAGCCACTATTTCCCACTATGGGTGGGGTGAGCAGAGAGTTGAATTTTCTTTTTCTCTACAACAGATTTGGTCAAAATCATCCCAGGAGTCCCCTGCTTGAAAAGGGACTCTCCACAGACATCTTTAGCCCCATTTTGGAAAGTGAGCAGTTTATTGTACACACTTTGCTCCTTCTGAGGCAGGTCCCAGGCCTGGTATAGTCAAGATATAGATTTATTAGCTGGGTGAGATCTAGTCCATTATGTGACTATACTAAGTTCCAGAGAATGGCTAAGCTGTTTACTCCTAACTGCCTTTTTTCCCCAATTCACTTTCTTGGATATTGCAGGTGCTGCGTCCCAGTTTCTCTAGAAACTGTGCAGGCCAAATGTCTAAGGTGCTTCCAATATGGTGATGAAAAAGTTAAGTCTCCTGAATCTTTCCTGATTTGGGATAGAGACACAAAGCAAAGCTATTTTCATACAGATTTAAGAATATATTTATACTAGCAGAATATTTTTTTGGAGCAGTGGTGCCATCTAGTGGATTTCAAAGTCACAACATGCCCTCTTGGAAAGAATTTGCTTGTGAAGCTGCAGTGCCACGGCACAGAGTGCCGAATTCTAGCAAGCACAACTATGTCCATCAAATCACAGCAGTAACGGGAGAAACTTTACGTGTTTTAGTCAGTTTCAGTTCCAAAGCTATATTGAAATCCTGGGAAATAATACAATGGACAGATCAAAGTGAAGCTGCGGAAAAGTAATTTGCCAAAGTTGTCCAATGAGACACGGCATAACTAGGATTTGCTCTTAGACATTAGACTAAGCTGGATGTTAGCTGGGAGATGGGTGAGGAGAGGCACATGCAAGCAAGCATCTTTGCTGGGGGAGGAACCCAGGGGGCAAGAGGCAGCAAAGAGTAGCTGCTGCGGGGCACTTACAGATGCTGGAGGTGGGCACAAAATTGATGTGGCAGGGTTGTGATCACCTGGGAGATCTTGCAACACTCACTGGAACACCAAAAGCCTCTTAGTGACAAGAAAAAGATGTATCCAGATGCAAGGACCAAGCGACCCTGTTGAAATATCCCTGCCCGGTGCCTGGATCCCTGTTTGAATTCTATGACGGTGAAAAGACTTTCAATCAAGCCAGGTGCACAGAGCTTCACTTGGTCCAATGAAAAGCAAATCAGGCAATAAGGACTCGACATGTGCTGCATGGAGTTACACTCCCTTGGAAAGGTTTGCAATTAAGGTATCCTCCTGGCCTTCTCCCTGGCCATGCACAGTTAGTGCAACAACTGGACCCATTCCTGGAGGTGTCAGATCTGGCGATGGCCATGCATGCCTTAGTTCCATCTCATATTGGAGCATGCTCCACAGAGGGCTGCCTCTGAAACTGAGAACCTCGCCTGGTCCAGGCTGTTGGCTAGGTCTGTGTGATGAATCCATTTTGGGGGTGGGGATGCATCGAGTCCCCTGGTTCCTGCTTCCCAGATTCTGGTTCACTTTGACCTGGCCACAAGTCTGCATTCCTGGAGAGCACGCCCAGCATTTGCCTGGCAATCCCAGGAAGCCAGCCCTGCGTACTGCACAAGCAGTGCCCCTCTTCCAAAGCAGCCTTTGTTCGTGCTGCTGGACATAACATGGAGGGAGGTTGCCAGCTGCACAACCTTCATTCCACCAGCATTCATGAACTTCCTTTTCAAGACAGGACCAAGCATGCAAGGAAGTCCCTGAACACTAGAGGGACAGATCCTGCGGAGCATCATCAAATCCCTACTCTGGACTGAGGCTGGTTATAGTAATTATGCATCTCCCTTGTCACAGAAGCTTCACTAACTCCTGCTGTGTTTTCAGACACAAATCAAAGTGCTGATTATTACCTACAACGTTATGACTGGGAACCAAGCTATGTGAAAGCCCACATTTTCCCACATGGGCCTCTCTTGAACTCACTACCATACCATAGAGGACCTTGTCAGTGGTGGCTCCCAGGCTGTTGAACTCCTCCTTTGGAACTCCCAACCAGTGGAAAGCAGGTTGACTCCATCTTGGTTAACATTCCTGTAGCAGGCAAGTGCTTTTATTCAGGCAAGCCCATGGCCTGTAAACTTGTTGCAGAAGGGGAAAGAGAGTTAACTGGCTGAGTTCATTTGTTCTATTACTGTGCTTTTAACTGCATTTCAATGGTTTTGCTTTTTTATTATTCATTCAAAATTCTTTTTTTTAATCTTGTAGTGGAGAACGCTGGAAGACAACTGTGATTGTGAGGAATCATGCCATATGTCTGGACCTTCTTTGTATAGCCATTGAGCGAGCTTCTACTATTGAGTGCTATAAAAATGCAGTACATAAATAAACAGCCTATATAATGGTCAGAGAATCTTTCTAAGAGCAGAACCTTGATGCAGACCTAGCTGCAGAAGGATTTTTGTGTTGCCCATGAGCCTGTCCATCATCATTTCTCTGAGGGGTTCCCAAAAGCAGAAGAGATGAAGGGAATGTATAGATAGTTTCCTATAGTCTGCTAATAAAAATCCTTAACCATTACCCACAACTGTGGTTATTGTCTCTGGATCAAATAAATAAATAAATAAATAAATAAATAAATAAATAAAACCACCACTGCAATGGCAGAAATATCTATTTTAATATTGTTAGATGACTTAAGAACTATTTTTGGTGGATAGCTGGGATATGAATAGAATAAATATAATAAAACAAGAAAAGAGATGAAAGATGGAGAGCTTTCACTTCACTGTAGCTCTCTCTTCCACCTCTTCCCCCAGACAGACTGCATTACTCTAATTCAAACAGAATATAATTAACCTGGTGTCCTCCAGAGGTTGCTGGCCTGTGCTGATGGGAGTTGTAGTCCAATACTTCTGGAGGACACCTGGCCAGAGATGTCTGCTTTACAGGTACTTTGCCATTCTGAACATCTGCACAGCTTCCAAATCTATTTAAAAAGAACTGTTCTGATTGTGAATACCCTGGGAAACAAAGACCCATTACTGTACTTGACTATTTTTCCTAAGTTGCACACTGTCTGAAGATCCATCCATATACACCACTTATTCTTACAAACACGATGTAATAAACACACCATGTGCAGACGAAAGGGGATGGAAAGCCTTTGTGACCTCAGAGACTGGAGAGATACTACACAGAGAGAGATACAGAGAGGTATACATAGCCCACAACACTGCCAGGTTATGCATGGACTCAGCCAACTGCCCGGGAAAATCAAATTAGACTTATCTGAATAGATTTCTGGTAGAGAATGACATGAGTGAAGCAAAGGTAAGGTTGAAAATTCTGAACAAAGGTAGGTTTCCATGTGGCTGTTTATAGTTCTAAGACTCCAAGGGCACAGTCTACTGCAAGTTTAGACAGGAAAAAGAGCTATAACTCCCAGCATGTCCCAGCCAGAATACTGTATATCTTCTTTTTTCTGTTTAAACATACGATTGTGCCCTAAATTCTAAGGCTATAAACTGTGTTGTTGTAATACAATATGGAATCATAATAGATTATAAGCCAATAAGAACCTGCCACTGTTGTATAAGACTTTTTCATCTCAAAATAGTGGTATATTATACTTATTAAATATTATGTGCCATCCAGTCATCTCCAACTTATGGCAACCTTATGACCCTCCAAAATGTCATGTTCTTGACAGCCCTATTTGGCTCTTATAAACTTAAGGATGTGGCTTCCTAGATGGAATTGATCCATGTCATGGTTGGTCTTCCTCTTGTTCTGACTCCAATTTTTTCTAGCATGATGGTCTTCTCTGATGAGGCTTGCCTTCTCATGATGTGCTCAAAGTACAACAGCTTCAGTTTTATCATTTTTGCCTCCAGGGAAATTTATGACTTGAATTTATTTAAGACGTACTTTTTTTGTCTTTCTGCCAGTCCAGGATATTGATGAAGCTCTCCTCTGACACCATATTTTGAATGCATTGATTTTCTTCCTGTCAGCTTTCCTTACTGTTCAGTTTTCATGTCTGTACACAGTAATCAAGAATACAATAGTATGAATGTTCTTGGCCTTGGCTTCTGGATCATCCTTACTTTGATCATCTTTTTCTAGTTCCTTCATTGCTGCCCTTTCAAGTCTCAGTCTTCTTCCAATTTCGTGGCTGCAGTTTCCATCTGAATTTATGAACGCACCAAGGCATGCCCTACCTTTCACACTTAATAGTTCACGTCATGACCACAATCTCCTCCTGGTCTTCTCCTTTTCCAAATTCCAATTACAAAACCTATTTAATTTCCATATTGAACTTCTGAGGAAATCCACGTGTACAATCACCTGATCGCTTGCCTAACCTATGTATTTTCAGGAAACAGATTGTTGGCTCCGAATCATTCACCCACTTTGTTTCTGACCCTTACACCGATTCTCACACAACATTGCACTCTGTCTTGTTTCCTACTTTTGCATTCTAGTCACCCATGGGGATCAGTATGTCTTGTTTTTGTGTGTTATCAGCTTCCTTTTGGAAGCTTCCACAAAGCTTTCAATTACTATTTCAGCATCTATTGTTGAAGTGTAGACTTGAATTATGGTATGTTGTTTTCCAAGATTTCTGATTGATATGATTCAGTCAGACTTTGCACTATAGCCCCTTTCTGCCTGTGCTGCATCATGCCTTTGTATTAAAGCCACTTTGTTTCTTCTCAGTTTTTCATTTCCAGAGAAAAATACTTAGTATTTGTCTGATCAAATTGTTCCATTCCAGTCCACTTTAGTTCATTCATATCAGGCACTGTGATGTTTGACCATTCCATTTCTTGTTTTACAGTTTCCAGCTTGCCTTGATTCATACATCTCACATTTCACGTTCCAGTTGTATGCGTTGTGCAGCACTCGACTTTCCTTTCAGCTCTCTTCATATCAGCCAATAGACCTCCTTCCAGCTCTGATCTAGTTGCATCATTAGTAAAAGCACTATTTGTACTTGCCCTTTGCTCCTTCCCAGTAACTGGTTGAGTGCCCTCCAAATGGAAGACTCATTTTCTGGTAGCATTTCTGGTAGTATTGTTTCATTTTGGATTGTTTCAATAAAGGGTTTTCAAGGTAAGAAATATAAATAGGACATCTCCAGCTCTGGGCAGGAGAAGGTGCCTCTGCTTTATTCAATGGCAGAAAAAGCTATTAAATGCCCACAAAATCTTGTTGGTCTGGTAATAAGACATACATCCCCTTCATATAGTATATTGATGCCACAATAATGGTAATATAGTAACAGCCCTACTAGTTGCAGTGGGACTAGTAGATGCTGAGATTATGCTAAGAGCCACTTGACATATGTATTCTTCTAGACAGATAGATATATAAATAGGATAATTGACATGGAGGTAATAGGAAGTCAGGTGAATAATTGCATAATTATAAAGCTACAGAAGTATAAAACCAATCTTTTTGAAGTAAGCACCAGAATAGATTACATTATGTAAATTCAGTAGTCCATGCATCATTATGTTACTTTCAGATCCAAATATTTTTGCTGCTGTTTTGTCTGAAACAAAGCAAATGATTCGTATTATATTGTTGTTTTATCACCCAAAAGCAATTAAAAATAGAAATCAAGACTTGGTCAAAATTAATACCCCCCTTTTTTTAATAGGTAAGGGTCACTTAACACATTTGATTCAGCAAACACTTGGAACCAAGTGGGAAGCCCAAGGTGCAAATCTGCAGTGCAACCAAGTTCCTTACAAATGGGTTTTTAAAATACAAATCTTGCATTTGTGTGTGTACAATCTGGGAACCGTCCCTCCCACACCCACACCCACGTGTCATTTGCTTCCCCTCCTGTCTGCTTGAACCAATTTCAGGCTGGAAAAACTTTTTTGAGATCTTTCAGTACACAGTTTCAAAATGAAATGTGGCTTAGTGGATGAATGGTGCTTGGGTGTTTAATTTTTGGTAAGAAATCAAGCAAGATCAAATAAATCTTCAGTAAGAAATCAGGCAAAGAATCCAGGGTCAAAGAAGAGAAGATTAGATTCTGCCTGGAGAAAAGACTGTTGCTCATCAGTACCCACACAAACAAAGCCTATGGAACAAACTGTTGTACACACATGCCTGGGGAAGAAAAGTCTCTACTTTGAGGTCAGCTCCACTGTGCAGTTGACAACAGGCTAAACTCTCAGGATGGCCCATCACTGACACTGTAGACATCCCACAATACTTGCTACAGTTGCCCAAACTCCAACATTGAGCAAAGAACAACAACACCTTGTTATTATTGTTAATTCGTTTTATATTTTTAGTGTATTATATTTTAATCGATGTTTTGTGAGCCGCCCCGAGGCTTCGGCGAATGGGGCAGCATAGAAATTTTCTAAATAAATAAATAAACAAACACCTGGGGACTGTGATCTGAGCCTGCCATTTTAGCTCCCCAACTAAATTCCCACCTACTTTCACTGGCCATATTTGTTAGAATAGCACAGCAATGGAACCAGTGACCTAGGGAGGCTGTGAGCTCTCCTGCACTAGAGGCATTCAAGATGCAGCTGGACAGCCATCTGAGAGGAATGGCTTAATTTGGAGTCATTCACTGAGCAGCGGGTTGGACCTGATGGCTTCTTGGTCCCTTCCAACTCTACTGTTCTATGATTCTGTGAAAAGCAGAGATGGCTTGGGCAAATGTGATCCCTACCTATCCAGAAGTGAGAAGCACTAGCACAATACAAACCTCAGCAGTAAGTCAATTGCATTTCTTAGTAACTTCCTATACAACCCCTACTCCATTGCCCTGGCAGAAGAAAGCTCTTAGTTTAGATCAGCAGCTGATCAGAGAAAAGTGTTTTTTTCTCCCTTCTGGGCCCTGAGAATGGAGCCCTTTTTCATTGGAACAGAGTGCCTCCTATCAGATTTGGGTAGAGGCTCAGCAGTGTCCCTCTCTGGACAAAATATATTATCATTTGGGTGCCAGGTTAAGAACTTCCTCTTTTCTCAGGTATTTGGTACCATACAGTAAGGCCCTTAATCATATTTTTCTTGTAACTGATTGTTTCAAATTATGTAAATATATGCATGTCTGTCGGCATGCTGTCCAGAATTGCATTCAGATGTGTATGGTTTTTATATTATGTATAATGTATTAAATCATGTATAGTGTATTAACCTTTCTAAACCACCCATAGAACTTTGGCTGTTGGTTGATATAGAGATGTAATAGATGGACTGATTAAAAATGCTAAAAGACCCTTATTGCCGCCAGCAGATTTCCGAAGCCTGCGTAGCCGTCAGTACGGGAACCAAGAATGCCCGGTAAGTGTTCATAGGCTAGGATAACTGGAACTAGGATGGCAAGCTTGCAAGGGGAATAATAAGCATGTGTTGGAAGAGTGGGGGACCACGTAGAATCATCTCCCCACCACCCTCCAAATGGGGTACAAGCAGATAATGTTGCTTCCTCTCTCAATTTTTTTCTTTATTCATTTGCAACAATTGCATACTGCTCCATATCTAGACAGATTCCAGAGCAGTGAACAATAAATTGATGAGACTGATAAAAGAACAAGACAATGCATTAAAATGTTAAAACTGTTCCTGGTCATCAAGAAAGACTTCCCAAAACACAGATGCCTTTATCAGATGCCCCAAAACAGCACAGTATCAGAGCCTGCCTGACCTTCAGGGGGAGAGAGTGCCAGAGAAGTAGAGCTGCTAGACCAAAGGCTGTTCCCCTGGTGGACTGCAATCAGGGCAGAACCACGTGGACCACCAGGGGAACGCCCTCTGATGACCTCAGCGACCAGCCAGGTTGTTAAGGGAGAAGGCACAGTCTTTCTTGGGAATCTTGGTCACAAGTTTTTCGTGGCTTTGTACACTAGTACTTTTGAATAATAACAAATCATTGATGTTCGGGGTTTTTCAAAGGCTGAGCATTGTGTTTGTCATGTGCAGCCTTTTCCCTTAAGATATCCACCACACGTTTTCTTCCCAGATACCATGCCTGCAATAAATAACTCAGTTATGTTCTTTAAATCCCAACTAAGAGCCACCTGGATAGCAGCAAAGGGAGCCTCTATTTTCCAGTCCAAGCATATGAACATATGGCTGAGAGAGCAAGTTAACTGCCTCATTAATGAAGGCAACATCATCAAGGCAAACATTTGGGATTTACAAGCAAGTATGAAGAACATGAAAGCTGAGCTCAAAAGGTATGCATCAATAATCATGGTGTGGGGTGGATTTAGTCTTTCAGGGCACAATCCTGCACATAGAATTATAGAATCACAGAAAAGTAGCATTGGAAGGGGCCATGAAGGCCATTAGGTCCAACCCCCTGCTGTTGCAGGACTCCATGTTTAGATGAGGAAAATTTCTACAACTAACAGTATTCCCCAGCCAGCCATTCTGTGTAAATTTCTCTGTGTTTGTGCTGCTATTTTCTGTAGAGGAGAGAGGTGGAGTAGTAAGTAAATAAGGCTAGCATTGTTCATTGCAAACTTGAGGGGCACAAAGAATTTTGGATGCAAGCCTCATGCAGCTCACCCAACACAAGCTGCCTCTGAAAAGGGTTTGAAAATGTCAATGTGTACAAACTACAGCAGTTCAAACCTGGTTTAAAGACCATTGACACCTACCTCTATGCAGCTCACCTTTCCTTGGCCCCTGATTTGTTGGGCACACTTCAGAGTGCTGGTTTTAACCTTCAAAGCCCTAAATACAACCCCTAAATACCTGTCACATGGTAGGCATGCCATGAGCAGAGCCTGCTGCAGCCGGGGGTCAGACTAGATGGCCCAGGAGGACCCTTCTGACTCACTCTGTTTCTATGTTTCTATATCTTCTCCCATATGAGTGCTTGGATCATCAGGAGATGATTTCTCTGCCCTGCCTTGTGAAAGATGACCTGGTATAGGCAATTTTGTTCATGCCTCCCACCCCACTTTTGGCTTTTTAGGGACAAGCGAAGATGCTGTTGTTCAGCGGACAATTATCTTAGAGATTTCTCTGAAATAAATTTGACATTGGCATCCCTGCATTTCAGTTTTTTATCTGGTATGATTATATTGCTGTTTTGCATTCTGACTTTGCTTATCAGTTTTATTACTCAATATTGTTAGTTGTCCTGAGGGCACTATTTTTGGTCAGAAAAGTAGATAGATATATTTTCTTTAATAAACTCTTCCCGTCATCATCATCATCATCATCATCCATCATCATCATCGCAATCATCATCGCCATCATCTCCTGCACTATATATAGGATAAAGCAAGCTGAAGAGAAAATAACTTTCATAGAAAAACAGACGGAAGCAGTAAAGAAAAATCAGGAAGAGCAGAGTGTTGTGGCATCTGCAGAGGAACAGTATCTCAAAAAGCTGGTAGGCAATCCTGAAGGTAGATATTGCTGAGCTAAGGGAGGCTTTGCATGCCCCCCGCCATAAAAACAGCAGGCAGCACTAGCCAGGGATCATTTGTTTAGTCAGTCTTTCCCAGCCCGGTGCCCTCCAGGTGTGTTGAGCTCTAACTCCCATCATCCGCAGCTGGTAAGGTTTGTTGGCTGGAACGACCCTCCTGTGGAATCATCAGTCTCCAGCAATATTTGCGACAACCCAAAAACTTACTTTATTTCCATTGCATCAATACTGATAGGTGGTTGCGGCTCCTACCCTGCAGGATTTGACTCAGTATAAGTTCTGTCCTAAATCTGTTGTTGTTGTTGTTCAATCACAAAGTTGTGCCCCACTCCTTGTGACCCCATGGACAACATTCCTCCAGGTTATCCTGCCTCTACCATCCCCCAGAATACACCCAACCCCACACTCACCTCTTCAGTGACCCCATCCAGCCGCCTCAACCTCTGATGTCCCCTTCTCCTTTTGCCTCCAATCATTCCCAGCTTCAGGGTCTTTTCCAGTGAGTCCTTTCTTCTCATTAGGTGGCCAAAATATTTGAGCTTCACCTTCTAAAGAACAGTCAGGGTTGATTTCCTTTAGGACTGACTGATTTGATCTCCTTGCAGTCCGAGGGACTCTCAGGAGTCTTCTCCAACACCACAATTCAGAAGTGTCAATTCCTCGGCACTCAGCATTCCTTATGGTCCAACTCTCACAGCCATACATTGCAACTGGGAAAACCATAGCCTTGACTTTTGTATGCAGGGTGATGTCTCTGCTTTTTAGTATGCTGTCTAGATTTGCCATAGCTTTCCTCTCCAGGAGCAAGCGTCTTTTAATTTCTTTGCTACATAGTCCATGCCAAATATATCCAACCATTTGCAGCACATGCAACATACTTCATTTTTGTACAGAGAATAACTTGCACAAACTTGAAGGACAACCCTCTGAACATGCAGCTCTGTTCTTTCAAACAAGGAACTGCCCAGTGACCGATTTCAGAGCAATCATCTGAAAATGTAACCATATCATGATGCATTAACATACAGCTCTGTGCCAGGTGAAGTGTCTGATTTTCTGCACACCATCATGAAAAAGAGATTCTGTGTAGAAGGCACATTCTCACCTTATGGCATCTGCCTGCGTAAATGTTTAAGGCATGCTACTCATTTAATGAGAGTAACATTATGCAACCTGATATTGTGTAGCCATTTTGGACGACAGTTTCCATTCTAGAGAAGGTTGCACTAGAATAACTCTAACAAATGTAACATAAAATGCTGAAACATCCAGTTGAAGCAACAGCACAGGATGCTTCAGGACTTTGAATTCTGGAGGAATTTGGCAAGGGTTTTTAGTGAATTGCAGTTATCTTTTTTCCTCTTCAGGCAATCAACAGGCTAAATATATACCTCATTACATTTTATAGCGCCCGTAGCTGAAGCTCTCTGGGTGGTTCACAACATTTTAAGTTGCCCTTCCAGATTTCAACCAGGCTTGACCCTGGTTAGCTTCCAAGTTTGGGCAGGATCAAGCATTTCAGGCTATGCAGAAGCATCTCTTTCTATAGATATATAGAGAGAATGTGTATAGCTAACTGTGCTGTTCTTTTTTCCACCCACAGGAAAAGGACAATGAAAATTTGCATTTGAAAATCTTCATGCTTTCTGAGAAGGTATGTAATACAAGTTACTTGCATCTCCTGGGAGAATTTTCATTTCAGCATAGAACATGAAGCAAAAGACAGCAGGCATTTTTCAGATGGTATTACTATGATATAGTGATAATGTTCTAGAAGCCTTCTGTAAGAAGCATCTCTTACTTGGAAAGCTGCCACATGAGACAAGCTAGAGAGAACCCAGCCCAGTTACCTCTATTGATCACCATTCATTTAGAATAGGAAGGGAAAGAACAATAGAAGAGCTGTGTTGCATCAGACCAAAAGTCCATCTAGTCCAGCATTCTGTTCCCACGGTGACCTGCCACTTTCTAAGGGATCCTAAAGCATGATGTGAGTGCAGTGGCACCCCAGCCATTGATAGAAAGAGGTTTATTGCATGAGATATTGGAGGTATGATACATCACTTATGAACAATGGGCTCATAGCCTCATTGTCCATAAATTTGCCTAATGCCCTCTCAAAGCCACATACCTTAGTGGTCATCTCTACTTCTGGAATAGCAAGTTTCATTGTCTAAGTATGTGCTTTGTGAATAAGTAAGTACTTCCCTTTATCTGTCCTGAATCTCAGCTTTATTGGGTGACTCCGGGTTCTAGCCTTATGAGTACCAATTCAATTTCTCCACTCCATGCATAATGTTGTGTACGTATCATACCCTGCCTGCCTCTGAGCCCAGTGGCAGCATAGCCCTTCTTGCTACTCTCTAGCTATGCCTGTAAGTGTGGAGGGGAGCCCATGTGAGCAAGAACACCTTTGGTCCCATGAACTGTTCTGAATGTTCCTTAAGCCTAAGGTTGCCTGTTTCTGGCTTGCGTATCACTTCAGCTGTGCCTGATCTACTCATCCCATTTCCTCAACGTATGGTTTCAACAAGCCAGTTTGGTCACATGCACTAGTTGTTACACTGTGTTAGGCCAGAACAATTGCACTCAGTTTCCATTCTGAAGTAAAATGCAAATTCATAGTGGCTCATTAGTGTGTGTGTTTCCTCCTGTTGAGTGACAAAAAGCTTTTTGCAAAGCATGTACTGCAGTTGTTATTTCGCCAGTGCTTAGCTTGCTTTAGCATGAAAGTCTGTTCATGGGGCATCTGCCATTATCAAGCTGGCATGAAGCATGAATATCGCACTCATAGGCTCTCTCGTCACAGAAATCCTGGTTGCACTAGAAGCACCAAATTTTGAAAGACTGCAGCTCTTTTGCCCCAGCCTGTATTTTTTTCCAAATGCTCCCCCATGTCTACTGGAATGATTATTTGTGTCATTCAGTCCACACTTTCCCATTGACCCACTGGGAAATGGATACACATCTAAAGCTCAACAAAGCACGCCATGGCAGATCTGCAATTAAGCTCTCTGACTGTTTTTGTTTGACTAACAAACACCCCCACCATGACTTCTTCAAAAGTGAGGAATATGGTCTCTAGGAGAGGGCATTTAACCTATCTCTTCCCCGATCTTTCATCCCTGAACCACCACTCACGTTGAAGCAACGATTCATTTGCTCCATGGAGGGAAAAGACTGCTAATTGTTCAAACAAAGCAGCAGTGTACATCTATGATTGGAATCACCAGAGTTCCATTTGGCTTGGCTCCTGAAAACCATGGAAGTCACAGAATGGCGAAAGAGCCTTAGTGAGCTGACTAATGTATACTGGTGAGCTGAACGTGTGCTTTTGTGCCAAAAACTAGAGTTCAACTTTGACAACATCCAGGAAGATCAACCAGCAGAGTTACCTGCAGCTCTGCTGTCATGTCAATAAACTGAGGGTAAGTAAATCTAGAACCAGGATCAAATAAGACTTGAAATAGCATGAGGGACTTGTTCATGTGA
The DNA here is from genome assembly GCF_004798865.1 of Varanus komodoensis. Classification (NCBI taxonomy): domain Eukaryota; kingdom Metazoa; phylum Chordata; class Lepidosauria; order Squamata; family Varanidae; genus Varanus; species Varanus komodoensis. Next base: position 89,575,474 of record NW_025335268.1, read on the forward strand.
AGAAATAATGCCTCGGAAAGTGTCCATTAAGCTTAATGTGAAATATAGTGAGAGATGGGGGGATACTCATTTAATTAGTACTTCCAAAACCAATATGTGAACTGAAAATAAGTTATCTTTCAAAATTCACATTTGCCCAAACTTAGTAATGGAGTTCTCCAGTCAAAAAATGAGTACAAAAATGTGTATACTGGGAGAAATGCACATGAAAGTCCTATATTGTTAAAGATAATATTAAGCATGCATTCTATTAGCAAAATTGCTTGTGAAATTGATAGTTATATAAGGAAAATCGCATATGAATGCACAACAAAATGCATATAATTAATACAAGCTTTTAAACAATTCTGAAAGTTCATGATGGACAGAATTTAAGACTGGAAAAACATCAAAGCTCAGGAGAAATTGAACTTAACTTTGGAAAATGGAGAAATGGGGGGAAACGGACATTGACAGATTTGTCCATATCTAAATAGAGCCTGTTTGTGATCTCAGTGGACTGAAATAGCCAGATGCAAATATTACACATCATGACCATTGACTTGAACATGTGATCTAATGTTTATGAGGAGGGACAATCCATGGGGAAATTGAAGTTTTATATATCCCTGCTTTGGTCACTTCACCTTTTCTGGTTACATGGAACTCCTTGCATAGTTCTTTGCTAAATTAGTTATTTTCTAACTTCTCTTGGACCTATTCATTAACACCTGCACTAGGTGTCAAGGTGCACTAGACTTCTCAGTTTGGTTGAATGAATTTTATTCATTTATTTACTAAAATCATTTCTATCCCATCGTTCAGGGGTAGGACTCAGGTCAGTGGTACAAGAACAAAGCACATCATCTACAACAATTTTGAATTTTAATTTTTAATTCATACTGCCAAAATACATTTTCATTTTGTATCACTGGAGAAGTGTATGTTTTACTTATGATGATAAGAATACATGAAGAGGCTTGCTGGATCAAACCAAGGATCTCTCTAGCTCAGCATTCTGTTCACATAGTGACCACTGAAGTTACTGCAAAAGATAGCTAGAGCTGGGGAAGGAATTTATGAATTTGCACTTACAAGGACGATGAGTGTGTGCATCGGTCTATATTTGGTCCATGCCCATTTTAAATGTACTCAATTTCATCATTACCATACAATTTAAAATTAAAATAAAAACCACATGAAAATCTATGCATTTTGTACATATCTTTCTGTAACAGGAGCCCAGGAGCCTGCTTGCAATCTCCTCCCAGATACCTGGGCGACTGGCAGTAGACTGACACACTGCTGCAAAAATCGGAAAGGTTCCTCTACGTTGAGTTGATGAACCAGAGAATGCTTAGAGGGAAATGCAGAGTGGATTTCTCTGTGAAGGGATGAGAAGCTCACTGCTGGTATTCCAGCGAGCTGCTGGAGTGAGCATGTGGTCAGAGACAATCCTGCTGCTTAATTCTAATTGCATGTGCTCTCCCTTCCCACAAAGGCACTGGTTTGCATGTGGTCAAGCCGACCTTCTGGTAAAAAGCCTGAGGTCTGCCTCTTCCTGCTTTAATATATGCATGTTTGCATATGATTCCTGAGCTGCAAATTACATTGCAAAATTTGGAGAAGTGTAGAATACAAATAGCTGTGTTCTGATAGGTGCATTAGTCCAGGAACTGCAAATTATATTAATGTTTCTTAAAATGCAGCCCAAACAAAATTATCCAGTGTTGTTGGTGCTGTTCCAAAATGCTCTGGGTAATTTTGTAAGGTTTTACATAAGGCTTTTAGGAATCTAACAGTTTTAAAGAAAAACTCTTTGCTATATTTTGCTGGCAGTCACACGGATTTAGGGAAACAGAGTGGATTTACTGGGAAAGAGTGCTCCATATATCCAGCTCCAAACACTATTCAGTGAAGCACATGGCATGTAATTCCAGCTTTCTTTCCAACAGAGATTTCATTTCCTTAGTAAGAAAAAGACAAGAAAAGTGGTGGGAAAACATGGAAAGGTAACAACTGGAAGAAATTATTTTCTGAATACTCTGCATCTCCCCTCAAATATTTTCTTAAATAAGCTAGGGTGGTTACACAACAAAATTCTTTTCTAAAAGTACCTGTGTCTCTAGCTAAGGCCTCACTCACATAAATAGAAGTGCAGAATTGTCCATTCCCCTTGCAAGACCACCATACCTCTTATTTTATTGAGGATTCTCCTAAAGTTGTTCTTAGTTCAATTGTCTCATGTAATGCATAGATCTATTTCTCTTGGCTATACTAGTAAGGACAAGTCTTAAATACATTTGCTTCCAAGATGCCCTAAATGATGAAATATTTTTGGTTGTTTTGCTTGCTTCTTAATTAGAGAGAGCTCCAGGAATCCAAACTTACCTGTGGGGAGGAAGATGAAGTTTTTATAAAGGTAAAAATAATTATCATAAGCATAGGACACAGTCCAGCCAGCCAACATGAAGCCAACAGGGGTCCTACTGATTTGCTCTAATTTTCCCATTGTGCTCAGCTAGGCTTAAGTCCCCTGATCCTGACTGATCTCACCAGTAGGAGAGAACATGGTGACTTGAGACAGACCCTAACCATGGCAGCACCCAACTGTGAAATCCCCACCCCACCCCCAGAGAAGTACAAGTGCCCCTCACATCACTAAGTTTTAGATGGCAATTAAAACATATCTGTTCACCTCATCTTTGGGAGTGTAATCTGGCCAGGGGCTTTTATTATTGGAGTCTGCAAATGTTGTATAATATTGCTTCTTTTAGATATATGTTTGAATGTAATTGTAAAGTTTCGTTTCATTTCTTTTCATTTTTGTGCACTGCTCTGGGCTCCCTTAGTAGGAATGGTGATGTAGAAGTGAAATGAATGAAAAATAAATCTCTATTGTAGCATCCCCTTTCTCCAAATATATTTTTTTCTTCCTTAGAGGAGGAGTAACAGAAGGTAAAGAACTATCATTGATGAAGTACTTTTTGAAGTACTCCACAAGGCTTTTCAAAGGTTCCAAAAATGCTCAGAGCACCTGATTGATTTGAGAGACAAGCACCAAGTGCTCAACCACCTTTAGTGGTTTTCATTTTGTCCACTAACATTGTCTCAGGTGGTGGACACTGAAATACGATTCTTGTCAGGGCACCTGGAATTCTTGTGACTCTACTAGCCAAGTATTGTAATTGTGCACAAGATAAATGGCACTAGATGCATGTGGCAAAATTGATCTCTATTTATTTTCCAGATGAAACACCAGATCCGGGAGCTAGAAGGCTATGTACAGGAATACCAAGTGAAAATACAGGTATCCATGTGAGAAAGCTGATCTTTAGACAGACTGAATATCAAGAGCTGCCAAATTTAGGCTGTAATTCTTAACACATTTAACACATTTGCTAGGGAATGAGTTCAGTTGAACACAGTGGGATGTATGCCTGAACAAACATACAAGGGATTCCACTGTTAAGCTGTGATGAGCCACAGTGGTGGTCCTGGATAGCTGAATTTGATACCCCCCTTTGGTACTGGTTCCCCCACTTAGGTAGTGGAAAAGGCGATTTCAAAGAAAGGGAGAGTGCCAGGCTGTGCAATGAGCATGCAAAAGACAAATCAAAATAATTCCAAATGTGAACAGTGCTTCCGCAGCTTGTATTGCCTCAGTCTAAAACTGCTTATCTTCCCTTCAGTGATATCATCACACAGCCAAATCTATTGCAGAGTCAAACCTGTCTTGCTGTAGAGCAGGATCCCTGTTAGTAGGAACCTGCCGTACTATAAAGAAAGCTCAACCCCGCCACCCACCCGCATGAGTTATGCTGCTGATTGGCACTGAGAAGAGGTATAGGAGGTGCAGGAGAATGGTTTACCTAAATGCGTGTCCAAGATAGCTATATTGCTATCTAGGCAGCTTCCATATACCGCCTGAAGTGACTGATCCTGCCTAATCTTGGAAGCTAAGCAGAGCTGGGGCTTGTTGAAGTCTGGATGGGTGACTTAATGTTGCTGACTGCCCAGAGAGCTTTGGCTTTGGGCAGTATAGAGATGATGATGATGATAATGATGAGACACACACATCATAAAAAGTCCTCCAAGGTGATCCCCTGGGCTTGGCTCCCCAGTCTCCGGTCTGCTTTGCATCTGCTAAGAATCTAATTCCCTAGTGAGCATGCCTATTGTTCACAGTGCACTCATCTAGCATCAAGCCTCGCACACTGGGCTAAAAGCACCCCCCTCACGCATCAAGTGCAGCCACTCTTTGAGCAGCCGCAACTGACTCTGAGCACTGGTTGTGGGGTCTTGCCAGGAAACCCGTTCCCTGCATCCACTGAGCAGTCAGTGTGTCTCTCTCGGGCTGCTGCACATGGTGTGGAAGAAGATTGCTAGTTGCAAAACCAGGGTCAATGAGCATTCATGGACTTCCTTTTGGTTTGAAGGCTGGACTGAACTCGAGCAAGCGTGCAAAACGTTGGAGGAGTACAAGCTGATATGGTTCATCCCAGCCTTACTCCAAAGGAACCCCATGGTTAGCTTTTTTCTTCATGGGTCCTCTGGAAAGAGTTCTGCAACATTTATTTATTTATTTAGAGTATTTGTATGCCATCCCATTGCATAGCCTCAGGACAGTTTACATAAAATAACATAAAACATAATACAAATAAAATCCAGATCCACCCTGGATTTGGAAAGGTCCATAAGCCATGAATTGCTTATTCAGTGATGAGCCTATTACTACTTCATTTTGAGCTATTCCCTTAGAACTCATGAACTTTCACATTTGCTCATGAGACATGCAAGCATGCCCATTTGAGGATTCCAAAATTTGATTTGTTCAGATTTCCTAAGCTGATTTCCTCCAAAAATCAACAGCAGCAACTTTGGTCTATGGAGGAAGCCTGCCTGGATTTGGGTGATCTGCATAAAAGCCCTGCTCCATTGCTGTTTAAGCTTTCCATTCACACACAGCAATCAGTAATCTCAAAGAAAAATTAGAATTGGGCACAAGATGAGCAACAAGCTGATATTCAGAGAATCCTGTTGCTATCAAGCATCATCCATTCACTTTCACTCTAAATCCTTATCATCACTTGCACCGACCCAAAAGCCCTTTGACTGGCACATGCTGCTCTGGACACTTCTGGCTATGATAGTGAGAAGCAGCTCACACATCCTTTCTGTAGCCAGCATGTGGTCAATATATTTAAAAAATTCCCCTAGGACTTGAGCTGTGTGAAGTAGAGACATTGCTGTGGAGCGGGAAGGAAAAATGCAGTAACTGAGGAGGGCATGCTGACTATTTTGCTTTTAGGTTCTTCAGGACAGAGAGAAAGCCCTGCAGGATGAGCTGTCAGCTGTTGCAAAAGACAAGGCTCAGTAAGACTCCTCTGTGATTCCATTTTTTCCCCCTGTAGCCAGGGTCTGGTCTTGAAGTATGTCAGATGAATTAAAGTCATGATTATTCTGCTGCTGGAGAATACTACAGAATACAGATGCTACCACAGGAAAGGGGACAGTTGAGTCAGTCCTTTATTTTATTCTGTAAGTAATCATGGAAATGGGCGATTTGTATCATTTCTTTACGCTGCATCTGAGGAGGCAGTGCCAGGGCTCGACTCAGAAGCGACCTTTATGGACCTTTACAAAATGCAAAGGCAGATTGCAGGCTGAAGGTCATCACACGCCTTGCCCAGCTTTGGACAGATGCCCTGTGCTCTGCGCCCAGGATTCATTCTTCCTCCTGAAATATATTTAAAAGGTCAAGGAAACCCGTCCTGTAGTATCTTTTATCTCTGCCACCTTATTAATCACTATAACTTCCATGAGAATATCTATAAAGTGATTTTCAATCATTCCTGGGCTTTGATCCATTATGGCAACCCTGGCTGTTAGGGATGTGTGTTCATTTAATCCACATTCAGGGATACACAATTCATAATAAATGAAATACAATAGGAAGTCTTGCCAAGAAAGAAATTGCAAAAGTGTTTTTATTTTTTTAAAAAAATCCAAAAAATATGGAAATAGGAACAAAACAGTTTCTAGTGCACATTTCTGTTAACTTTGTTGTGTATAATGTGATATATTTATTATTTTTTTATTAAAGCGTTTCTAACCTGCCCCCCACTTCTGTCTTGGGACAGCTTACAATGAAAAAACAAATAAGATAAAACAAAACAGCACAGCATCCAACGACTTAACTATATAACTTAACTTATATTTCTAGTATATTGGTATAACATCATCTCATATTGCGAAGTATGGCTCATTTTGCATACATTTGGCTGTTTTCAGCATCCAGAAACCAGAAGGACTTGTGCCTGGCCCTTGCTGGGTTTGGGAATGGGACATTCCCCTAGTACATGGAGATAAAACTAATGCAAAAAAGTAAATCTGTTAATCTGTCTGCCTGTTTGCCTTCCTTCCTTCCTTCCTTCCTTCCTTCCTTCCTTCCTTCCTTCCTTCAGATGTCAGATCAAGTTCCCAGGCAAGTTTTTGAATCTACACCCAAAGAGCTTGATGTATGAAATAGCCAGGGCTGAACTGGTCAGTAACCTTGTTTTACCCAATACAGAGAAAGCTATCTGGTCGTCCTTGTGAGCACAGATTTTTAGTTTGTGACAGAGAAGCTGATGTTGTGTTTTACATAAAATTAATGCAACTATTGTAACTGAGCCCAGCATCCCTGGACAACAGCATCTGCCCCTTGGCTACCTCTTATATTTGGATGTGAAGACAAATGGGGTTCAGTACAACAGCTTCTAGAAGAGAGAAGATTCAGTGCTTTTATAAGATGTGTGGCCAAGTGAAAGGGGCTGAAGAGCCATTGGCATCACAAACGCACCCCATTCACTAGTGGCAGTGAATTCTTTTCAATTCTAGGGACATTAGTATTCTACTATAATTCTAGTACTATTCTAGTATTAGTATTAGCAGATTGGGGGCATGCAATCCTAAATCAAGCTCTAGTTTACCAGTCTAGTGCTGTGGTCCACACTGCAGTGACTGCAGACCTCCAAATCTGGTCCATGGGTTGACTGCCTTTTCTTTCCTAGTGAAAAGGAGGATTGAAACCAGATAATATATTTGTACCTTTGGTATTTATGGAGATGTATGATGCTGGAAAACTCATTCATTTGAACACAATGCACATTTCTGACCTGACGCTCAAAGCAGGCTACTACAGGAATGCGGGTCTTCTGCTTCCACAAAACTGTTTGAAATAATTGTACAAATCGGGATGAGAATTGTGTGTCCCTAGTGCAAACTGGGGCTGTCTCATTCAATCTGAACTGTTCTTTTTGTTCTGCTTGTAGCATTTAGCATGAGAGCATCCTCCTCTCACCCCATATGCACACATTCCACCTTGAATTTTCTGACCATTAATTTCAGATTTGTGTAAAGTTCAGTCCATAAGACTGAGATGATAAAATCCATAGAATGTTCACCTATTTATCAGATTCCTCTTGCATCCCTACAATTAAAGTCGTTGAGCTTGTGCCAGTGTTCAGGAAATCCCTCCATAGCATAGATATGCAACATAAGAGATACTTAAAGTCACCAGAGACTTCAAGTCATGGCAGATGGATGCTTTCTACAGGATCAGAGAGTGTATACCTCTGAATTCCAGTTGCTGGGAAGCAAGAGCAGAGCAGGGGCAGTGAGTTCATGTTCTTTTTGGACCATGTGGGAATCCAGTGCTGAACTACACTGGCCTTTGGTTTGGTCCAGCAGGAATATTTTGTGATCTGATGATGCACTTCTTTAAAAAATGATGAATGGTCCTTGCTGCTTCCTTACCTGTTATGGTACAAATGTATGCCTGCACCACAGGAGCTAAAGCAATGGTGCAAGTTCATGCTGTGTTTGGATGGATGCCCATTTTGGTCAAAGATAAATTGCATCGTGGGTGATACTTTTCCCACCTCACTCTGGAAGTTCATGCAGAAAAGAACTTTCAACACCTCAGTAATAAAATATCTGACTTCTGTTTGTATATGCAATTATAAGTGCCAACAGCAACTATCAAATTTAATTTTACCTACAGGAAGAAAAAATGCAAAGTGGAGAAAAACCAGTGACGAAGCAGCTTTGTGGTGGTAGGTTAGTGAAGAATATTTGCTACTGATTTTCCATTGAAAAACAAACAGACCCATATACTTGGAACAGTGTAGATATTTGCAGAAATAATAACTTGCCTTGATACGCAATGACTTTTCTTTCACATGGTCTAATTATGATCTGCAGAAACTAGTTAAGTGATTTTTCCTTGGATTTTCAAAATGTTATACCAATGTTTAACTAGATATGATAACAGTTTCTGAAAATAACTGGAATCCATTAATGGGTTTTCAGTTTCATTCATGGTAGCAGAACTGTTTCAGAACATGCCAGGCTTTACCAAATGCACTCAGACCCTGGTAGCCTTCATTTGCATTCCAAAATCTGCCATGCATGCCCACCAGTTTGATGTGGTATCATGGCAACACAGTAGGTTAGGATGCCTGGAGGGGTCTACTGGAATCTAGTAGGCTCTGGGAGCAGTACCAGTTCCTGGCAACTGAAATAGATCACATTCTAGAAGTTCAGTGGAGTCCACAAGAAAGTATCCATTTTCTCCCAAACTGTTCCATGAATAGAACCCAAAAGTTCTGTCATTTTTACCAGAGAGTAAGTCAGCTGTTAAATCTAAGTTTTGGACTTCTATTTAGAGAGGAAGTAATTAAATACAGCTAACCCTCTGGAAATTGTCTCTAGAAGTCACTTCTCCCTTAGCATTCAGCAAATGCAATGAAATGGGAACCAGTAATGTAGAAAGTATGAGTGGACAAGTCCTCTTATAGGAACTTGTAAGAGGCATCTATAGAATATACATAGCAGAAAGAGATTGGTTTAGTTTTAGTTCTGTGGCTTTTCAAAATCATCATTAGTGTTACTAGACATTGAAAGTAATGCATGTGATGAATTTGTTGACAGCACATATAAGTAGCAGTGTTTGTTTCCTGTGAAGAGATATGGCAGAACTGTTCCTCAATGGCTGAGTGACAGAACTGTTCCTAAATAATTTTTAAAATTATTTTTCTTTAATATCAGAAAATTGGAAATATCAATCAATAGGTACAGGTATTTAAGTTAGACTTTTCTTTTCTTCGCTCAAAATACATGGAAAGAGTTAGCCAGTAGAACTCAAAAGCCTCAGGCCACAAGACTTTTGCAAGACTAATGTCATGTGCACTTCAGGAGAGGAACTGTACCTTGATGTTGAAGCACACGCTTTGCATTTAGGAGGTCTCAAGTTCTATGTGGCATTGCTGGTTAAAACAACCAGGTAGTAGGTGATCAGCTGAACTTCTGTCTGAAGCTCTGGTGAGCTGAGGCCAGTGAGAGTAAGGAATACTGGACTAGATGGACCAGTGGTCCGACTTAGCTTGCATTCGTTTCATCTTTCTGTCCACCTGTTTTACCAGACATGGTGTTCAACATCTTCTAAAGATTAGGCCTATTCTAGGTGGGTGTAAAATGGGGAATGGCATCACCCTGTTCCTGGGGAAGAACATCTCCTTGCATGTAAGCAGACATGAAGCTAAACATGGAATGGATGGAGGAGAGAAGCACAATTTATCATCATCATCATCATCATCATCATCATCATCATCATCATCCTAAAATATGGTTTACAAAGTACTTAATATTGTTCTCTCATATTTTCATAACAGTCTAGCGAGCTATGTTAGCGTGAAAAATGCTGCCTCACCTAAAATTGCCTTCCTCACCATGCTACTCTCCAGATGTATGATACTAGAACTCCAGTCAAGCAGACCAACTGCCATGCTGCCTGGGGATAATGGGAGTTGCAGTCCAACACAACCAGAGGGTGCCAGGTTAAGGAAGCCTGGATTAAGTCCCTCAGTGAGCATCATAACTATGGAAACTTGAAAATGGTTCTGCCAGCTTTATCTGCCGCACCAAACTGGACTGAAAGGAGCCAGATGTTTCACTGCCCCATAGGTTTTAAGCAATTTCACCATGGAGAGGGGATATTCCATTTTTCCTTCATCCATTTGGAACATGCTGCCTCTTTAATTTGAATGTATATTCCTTTTTTAGCCAAAATGGTTTTCTTGTACTTCAGCACATTAAGAACAGATAAAGCAGCAGTGTGCTCAGAGCGTGTGAAAAGGGCTCCCAAAGGTGCTGTTAGGGTCATCCACTGAATGCCCTTAGCATTCAGTGACAACCTCTTGCGAGCTACTTACATATTCATTTTGCCCCGTCCTAGAATTGTCCTTTGGGGCTGAGTGGAGACTACTTGACTAACTTCAGGACTCTCTTCTCCTTTCATAGGACAAAGATAGCCTGGATCTTCATTGTTATGTGGCACTTTTCAGGCATCCTGCTGGTGGTTCTCCTGACTGTGGTTCTAGTTGTCCTTTTCATCCTCAGGGTCTGCCTTTCAAATCACACCATGACAGAAGCATATCAGCGGCCCATCTGGCACATTCTGGATTACTATTTTCAGCCATATATGCAACTGTACAGCACTGGCATCTTACCAAAGTGACCTCGGGAATGGAAGAAGTTATTGACTAAATAGATCCTGTTGTTATAATGTTATCTAAGAGTGTGGATAAACTGATACCTTATTAAGTGTTCTGTTGCTTAATGATTGGGGCATTTTTCCATACTGTACCTTAGCCATCATTGCTGACTTGTTCAATTTGTGTCCCACTAATCTGAATGTAGCACGTGTACAGCAGGCCATCAGGAAATCAAGAAATTTCCTGGTTTTGCTGCCTGTCTGGACTACCATACAGCATAACAACTGGGCTCAATTAGACCAAATGGATTTTAAAGTCTGGCACTCTGTTCTCCACAGTGGCCAACCAGATGACTCAGGGAAGCCCACAACCAAGCTATATATGAGGGAAATGGCTCTCTTCTTCTAGTTTTCCTGAGCAAATTACTGGGTTTTCGCTCAGCTGTACTGAATTTCCCACCATTCAACTTGATTGGATGACCCCAAGTTCTAGCAACTGAATAGAAGGAAAAATGCCTTCCTAATGAGGTTCTCCACACCATGAATAACATTATGGGCAAAAAAGGGGCAAGGGTCAAGCATCTCACATGGCTTGGCAGGATGCACACTGTGTCGATCCAAGAAATCCAGACTTCAAATGCCCTAAAGGCAAATACAGCTGGGAACACAGTATGTGACAAATTGGTGGGGCAAATGTACAGTGCATGTTTGTGCTTGGTCAGCACATCGCTAGCTAAGTGATAACTGACTCCTGCCTCCCTGCTCCCACTGGACCTGACACAAGCTCATGGAGTAAAAGTACTTTATTTCAAATCCAGCATTCTTTCTGTAATGGCGTCCAGCAACGTACATGTGCAAGCAAAGGGGTAGGGCATGACTATGGTGACCGTCATCCTTAATGTATTTTTCTTATCGAAACAGCTTTCACCAACCTGCTGCAATGGATAGTAATTCCCAGAAATCCTGGCCAAGATGATCATTGACCAGGCTGGGAGCTGAAGCTCTAACACATTTGGAGGTTACTGCTTTTGGGGAAGCTGATGGGGGTTAAATTTGTATATTTCATGTCTGCCCTGAATTTTCAAATTCTTCTGGTCAAATTTACAGGCCAAACTTTGCCTATGTGGAAATGTTTGCTATGTGCAATCTCTCATTTTTTTGTGAAGAACCCTAGTTTGCCAAGAAGTTCATACCTTAGTTTAGATTTCACTCACCATGGGACATTCCATCTATATGCTTTTACCTTGCAACTGAGATTTCATTTAAGGGACGCAAGTAGAACTCGGTTTCTTTTATTGAGAAAGGGGGAACATGAGCATTTGTTAAAGGAAGAGTAAACTCCTTCTTGATCACTCACCTCTTCCTTCAGACTTTGTTTGGGGACTGATTCCATTTGCCTTTCTCATATGGTCTCAGCTCTCTTCAACATGGCCTCCAAAGTCCAACATGGCACAATACTGCCCTTTGCCGGATTACCCTTCTGTGATGATCAACTTATTCTAATAAACTGGGTAAGAAGATATGCACCAGAGCTGTTCAGGAACAGAGTGTATATGCATGCAAATATATATAATGCACACACATGCAAATTAAAGCAGCTACTTGCAATTTTAGAATCATCTTATGATGATTATGGGGAATGTCAGAATGCACACCTGTGCTTCAAACTTTAGCACTATGGTACAGTTTGTGAAATACTCTTTTACCTTATGCTGAGCTAGCATGGTGTTATCCCTATGATATTATTAGTCATCAATTAAAGGAGAAAATTCCTGATACCATATCACAGTATGTTTGCTTTCCTTTGTTCTAGCTGCAGTAATATGTCCCACATCCTTCATGTGTTTGTTATAACAGGATCTACTTATCAAAAATTAACATATAGGTTCCCTATCATACCTGGGGTTTTTCTGTCAATTCACTCCCAGGGAAATTTCAATACTTTTATGGCTGGTAAATATGTGTTGAAAACAAATTTGTGACGTTTGAGATGGCTCTGGTCATTCAAAGAACCCTGGGCAATAGCTGGAACTGCTAACCTGCTGATAGTTCTTTGCTGAACTGACCAACAAACTGTTCTGTCTGACAACCAGTAGAGTGGTCTGAAAAACCAGTAAACTTCAGATTCTTGCAGGCCTCCAACTGATCTACCACACTGTGGGGACCCTCTAATGCTGGTTCATCTCCAGCATTCTTAACCATTAGCCATACTAAATGAGGGTTCTGGGGACTGCAATCCAAAACACCTGAGAAGAACCATGCTGAGGATGACTGATCTATCAGCGTCGTCATTGTCGTCATCTTCGTCATTCCATTTATGTCGCCTCCTACCCAAAGGTCTGAAGGCAGCTTACAGTAAAAATATAGATACATACATTAATAAATAATAAAATACATTATAATCAGAATTTAAAACCATATAATGACAACACCTTAACAAAATAGTGAATGGGAGGACAGGATCAGTTATTTAAAAAATTGTTAAAAAGGAATGTTTTTGCCTGGCACCAAAACAATAGTAGAGACAGCTCAGGCAGACATCCCTAGAGAGACTATTCCAAAGGCAGGGAGCAGCCACCAAGAAGGCCCTTCTATTTGCTGTCCCTCTTACCTCTTTGAGGGATGGCACTTGCAGAAGGGCCTCCTGAGCTGATCTTAGGGGACGAGCAGACTTCCATATATGGGAGGAGGTGGTCCTTCAGGTAGCTCAGTCCTAAGTTGTTTAGGACTTTATATGTCATAAGAAGCATCTTGAATCGGGCCTGGGCAGAACCTGGTAGCCAGTGCAATTCTTTAAGCACTGGGGTGATGTGCACCCTATGGGGCACACCAGTCACCATTCTTGCTGTTCTGTTTTGTGCCAGTTGCAATTTCCGGACTGTCTTCAAGGGCAGCCCCAAGTAGAGCACACTGCAAGAAACTATCCTGGATGTTACCAGCACATGGGTGACTGTTTTCAGGCTCTGTCCATCCAGATAGGGGCGTAGTTGGAAAATCTGAAGTAGTTGCAAGAAGGTTCCCCTGGACACTGAGTCCACTTGGGTTTCCAGGACAGAACTGGGTCCCCAAACTACAAACTCTGTCCTTGAGGGGAGGTGCAACTCCATCAAGGACAGGGGAATGCCCCTCCATCCTGTTGGGCAGACTCTCTATTAACAGCATCTCTGTTTAGCCTGGATTAAGTTTCAGTTTATTGACCTTCGTCCAGTCCATTATCAAGTCCAGTCATTGGTTTAGTGCATCCACGGCCTCACCTGGATTAGATGAGAACAAGAGGTAGAGCTGGGTATTGTCAGCATATTGTCGACACCTCAGCCCAAACATCCTGATGACCCCTCCCAGCGGTTTCATGTATAATAGCTTCTATCATGCTTACCCACAATCCACAAGGTTTTCTATGGATCCACCCCTTGCACCTGTAAATCCATTTTGGCTTTGCTCTTGCAGTTGACTACCACATTATTTTGAGGGCTTTTCCTAAATAGGCACAACGACTCAAATAGGCACAGCATTGGCTGCCCTTTTCTTAATGCTCTGCTGAGCGCAGGGCCATGACCAATGTGATATTGCATCACTCTGAGGCATTGTAGGCAATGTTGATGGCCATTATCACTGGAGAAGATACTACTCCTACCACCCTCCTCTGATAAACCTTCCTTCTATTGGTAGTAAAAAGAGGAGAAAGAGGGGAAAGGCTACTCATTGATGCCAAGGATGCCGCAGAAGCCACCCCACCTGCTTGCCAAGGATCCTCTTAAATCTGGCACCAATCCTGGAGACTTGGATTTTCTGAAACAGAGCAAGATATATCCGAACTAGAAATCAAATTCAGAAAAAAGGGCACAAAGGCAAGACAGAAGCCCAGTATGGCAAAAGAGCAGCTTTAGGTAAAGTGGAGCAATCCACCTGCCCTATAAATAGTAGTGGAAGCTTTCTGGGAGCAATAAAAGTGCATGCACAAACACAGATAGGCTTCTTCAAACAAGGGGGAATTCAGAAAACCTATGAGGAATTGAAAATGAGCAAGCCTCAATCTTGGGAAATCAACTTGGTAGAGCATTTTGAGTCGCAACAAGAAAACCACATACATAAACATGTGAGGGGACCCTCAACAGATGCTGAGAAAACTGGATTGTGGGGAAATTAGCTCAGTTCTCTTGGTGGCTGAATGCAAAGACTACAGTACTTAAAACTAGGCTGCAAATCTGCATAAATATTTCAGCCCAGATGAGGATGGGCTTATGGGTGTGAAGTGGCTGAGAGGTGAAGATGAACTAGATTAGAGTTCCTAAGGAAAGGAAAGGAAAGGAAAGGAAAGGAAAGGAAAGGAAAGGAAAGGAATGGTGTGGAAGAGTGGGGAAAGGATTTCAGGGAGGGTTGTCCAAGCAAGAGATGTAGTGCACAGGATAATCCTAATGCAAAAATGGGTGAAGGAAGTTCGAAACACATTTTCACCAACTGGTAATGCTTTGAGCACTTCAATCCCATTTCTTCACAAGGTGGGAAGATGGACTTATGCCTGTACAGGTTTCTCTCTTGTTGGCTACTCTGACAAAGAGATGCATTTCTCCCCTTCTCAGCTGCAATAGTTTCCATTAGTTTGGCTAGGAAAGGCTGAGCAAAGTGGCTGAGGCTGCCACCAGTTTAAAACTAGACCAAATTAACCCATCAATGCACATTCACTATAGAGGAAAAGATGTAAATAATGTAAATTTGTACATTATTTGTAAATAATGCTGCTGAAATCCAAAGATACATGCAGTTTGGGTTGCACCCAGATTCCTGATCCTTGGAAGGAAGGGAACACTAGATCCATTTAAAGCTATTGCATCAGATCTCAGTCTGTGCACTTGTAACCTTCACTCACTGAAATTTCTGAGTCCTTTTCGTGATGATGTTGGCCTTCAGAACCTCTCCTATACTTTCCCAACCTGTGTGTGTGTGTGTGGTTTGTTGGTTGGTGCAACAAAAGTCTGGTATTAAATTTTAAGGCAGGACACATTGGAAGATAAGCCTCGCCTGTTGCTGCAAATCTGCTATACTGAAGCTATACCAGCACCATCTTGTGCTAAGTTGGTAGAATATATAGAAAAGCAGAGAAATTCAACCCAGAGGTGGGAGGAACATCTGTAAAGGAAGCTGTTTTCCTCCCACAATGAAAACAGAAGATGCTCCAGTAAAGCAGTAAAGATGTTCCCTCGTTAAGTGAGACCCTAAGTCACCAGGCTTGGATAAGACTGGGCAAAAAGTGATGGAGGAGCAGTAGAACTCACGCTCCATGCTCTGCTTTCTCTCGGAGCTTGTCCAAGGGTAGTGTGGCGAGGGACCCTGGGGTTTGTCTGTGTCCATGTGGGGTAATGACAGACCTTTCGGCAGTGCAGTGGCAAGATCAAAGTGGGGTTCAAGGATCTAGATGATACCAGACTTAATCAACAGCAAGCCCATAGACTACAGAACACAAAAACTGGCAGGGTAGTGGGGATTTAGTTCGCACCAAGATGTTGACATTATGGCTCTCATGAAAAAAAGCGCAGCATTCTCCACAAGTCGTCATGGCTGTTGCTTGTAGAAAACCAGGAGCTCAATGATGTCACTCCCAGTGCTACCAACTATCTTTACAATGCAACTGATTTCTGAGTGGGGGGGTGGGAGCTTTTCCACATCTGGAGATAGTGCTATTTTTGTGCTAGACCTCCAATTCTTACATCAGGAAGCTATTGACTTTTCATCCGCTGGCGGGGTTGAGACTCTTACAGGATGAGTTCTTTTTATCCCGCACCTGCCTTGAGCCTTTTTCCACATATGCAGTTTTGATTGGTTTGACAATGGCAGTACATACCAGATCAGTGGTTTCCTTTCCTGTTGGGGACATTTCTTGACACTTTGTCCCAAGGAAACCACCTTGCTTATGACTACCAGTCTCATGGAGTAAGCAGGGCTTATTCTTCTAAAAGCAGCCTGCTCACAGTGATCATTTGGTTATTGAATTAGTTATGACAGCAAAGATAAGTTTTAGTAGGAACAGCTTTGCTATAACATGAATGTGGCAGCTGTGAATGGAAGCAATCTTATCAAATGGTAAGTTGATGACTTGATAAGTGCTATCTTAACAAGCGACATAAATTGGTGCCACCTGGGTCTCTCCTAGACCAAGGAATCAGAATGGTGTGTTATTGAGTTGTGTTTGGCTTCTTCACACAGTAACAAATGTGCTTTAGTTGATCATATCTGCCATATTGTGTTTCAAGGAAATGAGAATCTGTCCAATAAATGCATGGCTAAACAAGGTTGTGAAAGCAACCGTCATGTTCCGGTACTCTAACTAGGTAAGACCACTGAATCATGGATACACTCCAGGATGGTCCTCCACAACCTAGTGCCCTCCAAGTGTGTAGGACCTCAGCTCCCAGCCTTCCCAGGCAGCACGGCCTGTGATAAGCGTTGCAGCCTAATGCTAGAGGTCACAGTGTTCAGATCATTTGGAAGCCTACATGCACAGAGGTCAACAGAGAGATACCCAACTGTAGATATCCAAGCTCAAGATTTGATGGGATCATGACTGGGGCGGAATTAATGAGCATTCTTGAGTTTGGGGGCAGGTCTGACCATTGGTACATTCATGGAGTCCCATTCATATGAGCAACATGTGAAAGAGGCTTCTAAGGCAACAATTCCTAACATGCTTTCTTGGGAGTAAGTCACACCAAACAAATAAGAATTACTTCTGAATAAATATGCATAGGCTCGCACCATATGTCAAAAGAAGGCAAAAAGGAAGTTCCAAACCAGCAAAACTCTGATGCCTGTATTAATTTGAAATATTTGGATCTTTTTATGGGGCATGTTGTGCTGGCTGAGGAGGACGTTAGAAAGATTGGTACATAGTCTTTTTGGGCTAAGTAACATCATTTACTAAGGCAGGCTAAGCGAGAATTTTATTTGTTTGTTTGTTTAATTTAAAACTTTTCTATACCATCCCATACTTTTCCATATATCATTCAGCAAAGAGGGAACCAGTGAAAAGAAGGTGACACTGTTTCTAAGCATTGCTCCAGAGCTTCTGGATATACTCACCTTTGCACTGTAGTTACCTGCCTTAAGACTTTCTGCTATTCTGGGTACATTGCTAATATTTTATTACATTACTTATTACATCTTTCTTTATTATGTTCTATTTGTACTCCACTTATCCACTGGCAAGCTCTTCTCACTACACTGCACAGGTCTTGGCTGTTTGACAGCTTCCTTACCTGTAAGATTTTCCTTTTAAAAGCTCTGTGTGTGTGTCGGGGGGGAGGGGGGGATGGAATCAGGTCTCTTTCCTCTTCTTATCTCAGGGTAAATATTATGCAACTATCCACTCTAGAAAAAGGTTTTGCACTTGAAGTTAGAAGCAGTCATGCATGTCCTGGATAGAAAAGGATTTCCTGTTTATGTTTACCCAACTTTAGCAATAGCTTTCCGGAGGATACGTTTTCCAATTGATGGTCAGACTTGACCAATTTTCAAGCACAGCCTGCTTCACCTGATCACAACAGGTATGTTCTAATTTGTTTTAAGATGCATCATACGGTGTGTGTGTGGTGCAGGAAAGGGTTTCTTTAAAAGGATAATAAGAAAGATAGATTAGAGAATAATTCCCTTTTGCTTATACTTAGCAACCTAAAATATCAGTCATGTTAATTGATCACATAAACCATATTTTTGGAGGGCTAGGATTTCTGTGAGTGACTGGAACTACAGGACAGTGCATGATTCTATGCTTAGTAATAGTATGGTAACTTCAAGAAAGTGTAGAAATGTCTACAAAATGGAGCATGCTACAGTGGAAAAAAAACCTGCTTTGGTAGACCAGGAACATAATGCTTGTGCCTGAAATAATACACAGAACTAGAAAAGGATGTGCAAATAGCCTGATCCTATATGATTACTCTGGGGTAAGTGGGTATCAGAAAGTGTGGGTTAGATTTCAGCTTTATAATGCTACCCTACTCAGAAACAAGCCCCACGACACTCAACTGGGCTTAGCCTCAGGTAAGTGTGTTGATGATTTTTAGCTCCAGTGTAATGTAATATTAGAAAAGAAATCCATTATCATAATCAGGAGACATGAAGTTTGTCCACAGCAGAGGAGGTGTTCAGAACAACTCGTAGAAATAGAAGCCATAGTACAATAGGAAAGAATGCAGATGCTGAATTTTTGGTAACGGTTTTATGCTATAAAGGTATATGTTTTTGGTATGAGTGTGCACTATTACCTAAGCCTTAGGACAGATTATCATTTTCTAAGTAACATGATAGAAGCCATCTATACCTGACCTTCATGCAATGAACAGGACAGAAAAGTTATTGGTTTGGATTCCAGGAGAAATTAAATGAAAGTTCATGGGAGGAATGTGTCTGCCCCACTCTTCCCCACTGCAGCCTGCTATGCCCTCAAAAGCGATCTCTGGAGCACCAGGACTTTCTCAAACAGTATGGGATGGAGTGCAGCTGCTGGGTGCTGGGGAGGAGAATTGCCCCAAATCAGGCAGTGGTCTATGCAATTGGGGGTAATTCCCCTGCTCTGCATAGATGCAATCCTCTTATTCCAAAAGGTTCAGGAAGGCTTTCAACCCTGCAGAAAAGCCTTTTAGAAGCAATATCAGGATAAGGAAATATGAAACATATTAATTCGTAAGAGTTAACGTAGGGTCCTAAGCATTGTGGGAACTTCTACATGGCAAATATCTATTTGCCCAGCTATAATTTCTGAAACATTTTGATGATTTTGTTGCTGGTCTGTATTAGTGCTGGGTGCCAATGCTCTAGATGCCAGGACCTGTGTGAGTCTAGCTCACTTTAAGTTAGCTTATTCTTTTAAGGATACAAAGCAAGCATGTGGGAATTTGCAGTGAAAGGGTGTGTGGCAATATTACTGATGTTGGCAAACCATCCTTTATTATCCTTTTTTATTATTCTTTATTTTTATCCCTTGATTGATTTGACTGTTGGTTTGTTGGTTGGTTGGTTCTTGGTTTTTAATCAGTGGACACACTGAATGACATATTCTAATTCTATGATTCCATAGCTAGGGAGAACATGGGCTCTTCCACACAGGACACACTCAAAAGACAGATGGACAGCCATCTGTCAGGGATGCTTCAACTGGAGTTTTGCACTGAACAGGAGGCTGGAACTCAATGGCCTTACAGGCCCCTTCCAACTCTGCTGGTCTATGATTCTATGATATTCTGCTGGCATATAACCCAGTCTTCAGAATGTGATACTCCTCGGAGATAAGGGAGGAGAGAGAGAAATAATTTGGAGAAAGTTTACAGCTTGACTTGAAGACAGAACAGCCTTGACTAGGCTGATGGTTTGAATGGAGGTTAAAGCAGCTGCTTTCTCACAATCGGATGCAAAATCAGTTGTGTGGCAGTTGGCTTTTTTATTACTGAAATGATGTCTATTTGTTTCCAGTACTGGCAATCAGCTACTTCTTTAGTTCTTTTGCCTTTGTGCACCAAGAAGCCATTATGTGGCTTATACACATTTTACCATCTTCCTTCTCTAGTTCATGTGTCTGTTTTTCTTCTTTGTCAGTTTTATAAATGGAAAAAAAATCTGGAGGTTGGATGCCCTCAGTGAACAGTTCTTCAATCCTGGCATTTCTAGCTTGATATTAATAGCCTTTGACCTACAGTGTTGCTTTGGCTGTTGGGAAGTGTAGAAGTTAAATAAATACATAAAACTATTAGTATTGTTAAGTAAATGCAATTATTACAATTAATGCATTGTTTCCCACTATAAAAAGAGTTCTGAAGTGACTGACACACAATACAGAAATCCATAATTAGTTCAAGAAGAAGAGAGAGAGGAAAAAAACAGAACTCAATATAAACCATAATCCCCATGTGCCCTCCAATCCCTTGGGATCTGAGGCAGAGGGCCTACTCTGGGAGCCCTCCTTGAAGGAGATTAGGAGGGTGAGTACCTGGAGAAGAGCCCTTTCTGTGGTGGCGCCCTGACTACGGAATACACTCCTCAGAGAGGTTGGCCTGGTGCTGACATTATATTCTTTTTGGCATCATGCAAAACCCTTTTTATTTTCCTGCTATTTTAATGTCTAATTGATTTTAATTGGGGTTTTAGTATATTAACTGTCAGATGCTGTGATGTTTGCTTTATTCTGCTCATTTATTGTAAGCCATCCCAAGACGTTTGTAGTGGATGGGTTAGAAAAGCTTTTAATTAATTAATTAATTAACCAACCAATTAATTAATTAATATTCAGCCCAATGAAACTAATAAAAATAAACACCATAAAACTTTAATCTAAAACTAATACTGTATGAAAAGCATTCATCTACAAATGCACAAAATCTCCAAGGACAAGCAATCTAGAATGAACTAATCAAGAACAGTCCATGACAACTGGGCCGTAACTAATGCCTGGAAAATAAGTACCTCTTGACCTGGCACAGAAATGATGAAAGTGCCAGCTCCAGAAAAGGTTTTTATGGGAAGAGTACTCCATATCCCAGGAAAGCCTCATTTGCAAACCGCTGCCTCGTAAGGTTCCCTCAGAGAGAGTGCACGGAGAAGGGCCTCGGCGATTTAGCAGGTTCATACAGAGAGCAGCTGTCCATGAAGCATTCAGGTCCTGAGCCATGTAAGGCTTTATAGTCCAAAACAAGCTCTTTGAAATTGACCTAGAAATAATTTGGTAGCCAGTGCAGGGGAGTCAGAACTGCATTATCTGCTCATATCACCTTGTTCCAGCCAACAACCTGGCCTCTCGATTCTGCACTACTCCAGTTTCTGAACCAAAGGCAACACGTTTGCAGCAATTTAACTCAATTTAACCCCATGCACAGACCACTGATTTGAGGCTACATCCATCCAGACAATATTGCAACTGGGCTGCCCCCTGAGCCTCCACTGACAGGAACACCCAGACTTCCTTCAGAGGGACTGTGACTCCATCTAGAGCTGGCTGCACTTCCTTCAGCAAGGCAAACCATCCCACAGCAGAGTTTCAAGGGTTGCCTGTGCTGTTCCTCAGTTTACTAGCTCACATCTAGTGCACTGCCAAAACTTCCTGAAAGAAGCAGATCTGCATGTCATAAGCATACCAACTCAAAGAACCAGTTCAGGAGGACACCATGACCAATGGTATCAAACACTGCCAACAGTAAACATGAAGAGCAACAAGCTTTGCTTGTCTCTCTCTGACAAAGATCATCGTACAAAGCAAACAAGGCAACCTCATTACCAACAACTGTGCCAGAACCTCGACTGATATAGATCCAGAAAATCAGTCTCATCCAAGAATGCCTGGACCTGGTCAGCAACTGCCCACTCAAGAACCTTGGCCAGAAGGCAGATTTGTGCACCCAGCCTAAAATTGGCCAGATCTTCCAGATTCAGAGAGGACTTTTTAAGGTGTGGTTTTATTCCACCTCTTTCAAGCAACTCATGACCACTGACACTCATCTGGAGGTATTTATCACTTCGCTGGACCAAACAGCTGTCCATTCAATGACAGATTTCACAAATATGAAGAGCAACAATTCAACATGCAAGTGATTGTGTTTACTCACCCAAGTATCTTGTCCTTATCCCAAAGCTCTACAAATTGAAACTCATCCAATAATATCAGAGCAGACAGCACTCTGGACATCTGATCAGACTGATCAGCTAAAAAAAGGGAGTCAACATGCTGATATAAGCATGCGATTTTATCCTCATGTTTACATCAGGCCGCCAAGAGCTCAACTACCTCCTTTGGGCCAATGTACAATAGGCCTCAAACTACAAGGAAAAGCTCCGCTGGACAGCACGAGAAGAATGTGATCTAGTGCTTCTTTGCTGCTTTCAACACCACAAAAAAGTTTCAGTGTTGATCACATATTGGTGATTTGATTGCATTCATCAGGAGCCATTCTCCACTTGTATACTTGATGTCTCCCATTTTTCTTCATCATTCTAACCTGCATAGTATAGTATGGAACCACCAGATTTTGCGAAGAGATGGTGCTCAGAAACAATCTTGTTAACTTCCTGACCATCTCCATATTCCGTAGGTTAGGCAGAACTTCAAAAACTTTTTTGGTTGGATTCCCCCTCCCCAAAAACCCCCCACATGGAAACCAATTGGAACATCAGCTTCCATCACGGTAGACCATCTTAAATTGGATATATAATGGAGTAGAAAAAGGGTATTGAAAATAAAAATATATTGCAGTACTATATTCTCCTTGTGTATTTCTAAGTAAAGCAACATTAGAAAAATACCCCAATGACTGACTGAAAGGGGACATGATCTTACTCAAACATTTTACAGGCTGCTACATCAAACAGGGCAAAAATGTGCTCACTGCTTCCCCAGAGGGCAGGATTAGTTCTAACAGCTTTAAGCCACAGAAGGGTATAATTCATCTGAACTTTAGGAGAAACATTTTGATGGTAATGGCAGTTTGACAAATGAAATAATTGCTTAGACAGACAGTTTGTGGCCTCTCCCTCCCCTAAGGTCTCCAAGCAGAGGACAGACCATTGCTCGTTGAGTCTGTAGCAGCCCCTGATCAGTTGCTTGGAGCAGGAAGTTGGTGTAGATCGCTGACAAGACCCCTTCGACTTTTTAATTCTTTGAACTTCCAATTCTTTCTCATCCAAATGAAACTCAACTAGGACTTTCCACCACTCAGGGAAGGGAGAGTGGACAATATCACCTCCTCACAGATGGAAGGAAACAATTCTATAAGCGTCTCCCACCGGGCAGAGTCCGCTCTTCCCCTTGGTATACACCTGAATTACGGGTGATGAAGCGAGCTGGGAGACGGCTAGAGCATAGGTGGAGGAAATCACGGGATGAATCTGACCAAACACACTTGAGAGCCCACTATCGGGCCTATGCTGTGGCGGTGAAGGCGGCGAAAAAGAAGTTTTTTTCCGCTTCCATTGCCTCCTCACAATGCCGTCCGGCGGAGCTTTTTCGAGTGGTGCAAGGCCTGGTTCGCCCGGGTCCTAAGGAAGATCCGATGCCACCCTCAAAGGCCCGCTGTGACGACTTTGCCAGGCATTTCAGGGAGAAAATCGCTCAGATTCGTCACGAGCTGGACTCCACTAATGAATCAGAGGTCTCTGAGGAGTCGCCAATGCCACCGTCTGGTCCAAAATTACTGGAGGAATTTCAATTATTGCGGCCCAATGATGTGGACAAGGTGCTTGGAAGAGTACGTCCCACCACTTGCCTATTGGATCCTTGCCCGTCTTGGTTAATAAATAACTCCAAGCACGGGATTGGGACCTGGATTTTGGAAGTGGTTAACGCTTCTCTGAGGGAGGGTCGAGTGCCTGCCCCTTTAAAGGAGGCGGTAATACGACCGGTCCTGAAGAAAGCGTCACTGGATCCAGAGATGGCCACTAACTATAGACCTGTGGCCAACATCCCGTTTCTGGGCAAGGTGCTGGAGCGAGTGGTGGCGGGACAACTCCAAGCACTCTTGGAGGAAACTGATTATCTGGATCCTTTTCAGTCCGGCTTCAGACCCGGGTACAGTACTGAATCTGCCTTGGTTGCCCTGTACGACGACCTGTGCAGGGAGAAGGACAGGGGGAGTACATCCCTGTTGGTTCTTCTGGACCTCTCGGCGGCTTTCGATACCATCGACCATGGTATCCTTCTGGATAGACTTGCGGGATTGGGGGTTGGAGGCACTGCTTTGCAGTGGTTCCGCTCCTATCTCGACGGTCGATTCCAGAAGGTAGTGCTGGGGGACCATGTCTCTACGTCATGGCAGCTATGCCATGGGGTACCACAGGGCTCCATTCTATCCCCTCTGCTATTTAACATCTATATGAAACCGCTGGGAGAGGTCATCAGGAGGTGTGGGCTGCGGAATCATCAATACGCTGATGATACCCAGCTTTACCTCTCATTCTCTACTAATCCAGGTGAGGCAGTGGTTGTGCTGAACCGGTGCTTGGCCGAGGTAAGGGAATGGATGAGGGCCAATAAACTGAAACTCAACCCAGACAAGACGGAGGTCCTGTTGGTTGGCGGATCGGGTTTCGGAGAGGGTGGATTTGACCTGGTCCTGAATGGTGCAACACTCCCTCTTAGGGATAAGGTCCGCAGCTTAGGAGTACTCCTCGACCCGGAGCTTTCTTTGGAAGCTCAGGTGACAGCGGTAGCAAGGAACGCCTTCCTTCAGCTTCGGCTGATTAATCAGCTGCGCCCCTACCTGGAATACGACTAGCTGGCGACGGTGACACACGCGCTGGTGACTTCCCGCCTAGACTTCTGTAACGCGCTTTACGTGGGGCTTCCCCTGAAGACAGTCCGAACACTTCAATTGGTGCAAAATAGAGCTGCCAGGTTGCTGACCGGGACGGGGCGTTATGCCCACATGACTCCAGTCCTCCATCAGCTTCACTGGCTTCCCATTGAAGCCCAGGCCCAATTCAAGGTGTTGATTATGACCTACAAAGCCCTAAACGGCTTGGGTCCTGGCTACCTGAACGAGCGCTTACGTCCGTATATGCCCGACCGCCCTTTGAGATCTGCGGGAGAGTCCCTTCTCCGGGAACCCTCCATGAAAGAAATTAGGAGAGTAAGTACCCGGAGGAGGGCTTTCTCTGCGGTGGCGCCCAACCTATGGAATTCACTCCCCAAAGAGGTCCGCCTGGCACCGTCGTTACTGGTTTTTCGGCGCCAGGTAAAGACCTTTTTATTTAAACATCATTTCAATTGTTAAAACATATGATCTGGCCTGGGCAACTTCTTCTTCCTTCTCTTTCTCCTCCTATATTTTTATTTTATACTGATAATTTTAATTTTGTATTTGTAAATCAATGTATTTTTTGTATTGTTATATTTAATGGTAATTTATTATGTACTATTGTATTTCAATGTATTTTATCATGTTGTAAGCCGCCCCGAGGTTTTGGCAAGGGGCGGCATAGAAATGTTATAATAATAATAATAATAACAATAATAATAATAATAATAATAATAGATTAGAGTTGCCCCTTGCTCTGTAATTGTTAATTTTCAAATATCTTTACCCACACCAATATTATATAAATAAAGTAGACAGAAAAATGCTGATATTGATTGGTGACTTTGGTCAAGAAGTTTTTCATATTCCTTGTTGTATTAAGAAAGATTGCAAACTCCATCAATTCCATTCTCTACATTCCAACACTTCTTCCTGTTCCTTTAGCCTTTTCTAATCCAATGCTACCATTCAGCTAAAAAGATTCTTTTGAACTCATATACAAGACCATGCTCATTGAGTTAGGATTCTTTCAGCTGGAGTAATTGGCATAATTACCATACTTGCAATCCCTACCATAGAATTAAAAAAAAATCTACACATGTATACATGTGCTGGGAAATGCAAATTTCTTTTACCCCTTGTTAACCCCCGGACTGTGGGTACAACAGAATGGTTAATGCTTGGGGGTGGGGAGGGGGAATCTGTCACATGGCTGTGATGCCCCCTTCTTCCTTTCTGCAGAATCATGCCGCAATGGCAGACAATCAGATGCTTGCTAGAACATTAAATTATTCATGTCACTTAAAGGCTGCAGCCCTTTTTCAACAGTGCAATGCTTGAATTGATTCCAGTGTCACTGGCAATGCCATTGGCTTCCATTGTGATAGGATGCTCCTATCATGAAGCCAAAGCAGAAAAGCAACCAGCATAGGAACCTGGTTCCCATGGAGGGCTGACCTGAAAGCTCCACCCAGTCTACAGTGATGAGCAAAGACTGTTTTCCAAGCAGAGCTACAGAAAAAAGGCAATACCAATTCAAATCCTTTTCATGGTGAGGAACCTCATCCCAGTGCAAAATGTGGATGCAGTGGAATGATGGAGAGCTGTGACTTGTCCTTCCAAAATGGATGGGGCTCTAAGGTACTGCCAAAAGGAGGATGCTGCCTTTTAATCAGGAGGTAGAACTGAATTCAGTGAAGATTCTGATCTGAGAGGAGCTAGTATTGAAAGCAAAGACAGGAAACAATATCCAGGATGCTAACCCATAGGAATCCCAGTTGCTGCATCTTTCAGAAGTCTCCCACAGAGATAGCTGGTCTGAAAAATTGCAGGCATCTTCTGAAGAAGACCTCACTCTCATCATGATCTATGGCTCTTTCAAAATAGCTACAAAAGCTAGGTAAGTTGGAGCAAACATAATTTCAATACATTGTAACTTAGGATGGAGTTGCATCTATTTTTTCCCGAAAAATCTATTTTCAGGAAGGACAGACTTAAATGGGGGTGGGGTGGGGGATGAGTTTTCAAAATTACTTATATCTTTGAGCAATCGCTAAAGAACTCTATGTAGCTACAATTCTTCTCTGGTATTGCTGTACCAGAATGATACTGTTGTCTTGATCCACTCAGAACAGCTTGCATCTTATTAAAATAGATACTCATAATAAGTAGGGACAAACAGCTAGCACAGTGTTAGCCAATCAGCATCTGATCTGTAAGAAAAGAGAGGCAGCCCCTTAGCAGAAGAATCTGCTAGGAGAATCTGCTCTCACTGAAATTCATAATTCTCACTGGAATTCAGTATTTTAGCAACAACAGTTGCATTTACTGCAAATCTGAGGAAGATGGTAGCAACATGAGGAAAGGGGGAGCATTGAAAAATTCTAGAAAAAGGTAACGAGGATTTTTTAAAAAATGTGTTTTGCATTTTGCCACACATAATGCTGCTGCTGGAGGGTCTGTTAATGTTGTCTTCAGAATTTGCAAATAGATTGCATGAATATTTTGAGTGAGTATCAGAACTTTTGGCATGGCATGGAGAAACAGGCCTTCTCTACTTGAGAAGTTTAATCCACTCTTTTGTGGAGGGTTTCTCTACACAAAACTTTTATTGTGTGCTTGTGATCCTTGATTCACTGAAGTTTGTGCAGTCTTGCTACAGCAGTGTTGTTGCTTAGCACTTCTCCCATGTTTTCCAGACATCTTTGGAGAGCAAAGAAAGTCAGCTATGAAAATTCAGACTGAAGTAAGCTACAACAAAAGTATCCTGAAAACTATAACATCTGCTTGTGGGTGGCTAACAGACTATGTAGAAAGGCAGAGAACGCCAAACCCTGCTGGGAGGCACATATGTAAAGGATGAACTTTTCCTTCTGCAATGCAACTGAAAGAAGATGTCTCAGCAAGGCAGGGCGTTCACCCTGTCAAGTAGAGAAGCCTCAAGGCTTCTTCCTTTTTCATTGTGGAAGCAGGGGTGGAGGCATAGGCAGTGGAGACACATTCTATATTCCAGTTTTTTTTCCTGGATTTGCATTTCTCTGCCTTTCTGCATATTCTACTAAACAACCAGTTGGTGGCACTGAGGTATTTGCGGATTTTTATGAAGCATTTGTTCTTGTTTGAAGTTTAATACCTGATTTTCCTTGCCCAAAGAACCCCACAAAAATGGCGGGGAAACATGGGTGGAGGATGGAATCAAGAAAAGGCCCTGAAACTTCTGTGAGTGAAGGATCTCTCTCTCACACATACAATAAATGCTTCATATAGAGAAGCCTATATAAATTTCAAGCCCATCGCACTCATTAGAAATACCAAGATAAAACTGCGGTAGGAACATTCACAAGGTTCAAGCTGTAATTCTATATGCACTGACCTGGAAGTAAGCACCACTGAAAACAATACTAATTGCTTTTGATTAATATCCATAGGTTTGCACCATCAGCAGTAACCAGATGCTTTTACCCCACATAAGCAACACCATTTTTTCCAGGAGGACTGAAGCAACTCAAGAGCAGAGATATACGGAAGAGCCTTGCAAAGAACCCACCCTATTTCTGGGCACGTGGAGGAGAAATTCTCCAACAGTCTCTTGTGGGTAGGGCTCACTCTTCACCATGGCAGCAGCACAGCTTCTTTCTGTTCACCTGAGTTGTGTTTTATTTTGCCAGGTGCAACAAGTGGCAACAGTGGAAACTGTGTGTTAGCAGCCCGGCTACATCCCCTGCATTCCTCATTGCCCTGGACCAAGGGCCCTTCTGTGACACTCTGTGGGGGGAAATGGTGGCCACTACAAAAAAGACCCAGCTGGAGAAAAAATCTCAGAAATTTGCTCAGGAAAATGTCTTCTGAGAAATGTAGGCTCAGCCTTACTTGGACCCTTCCAAGCACATCTCCTTATCCACATTTACAGTGCAGCAGTGAAGTCTTGATTCAAGGCTCCTGACCTTCTGTTTAGGAGGAGAGTGATAGGTTATTGCTTCTTGCTGAAGGCTTTGAAAAGCAAGAGTGTAAAAGAGTCTCTTTGTGGTGGGAGGTGGGGGAAGAGAGAGAGAGAGAGAGAGAGAGAGAGAGAGAGAGAGAGAGAGGAGAGAGAGAGAGAGAGAGAGAGAGAGAGAGAGAGAAACAGAGTTAAGTGTATTCCTAATACTGAATATGTTTTTATTCAGATCAAAGTTTCAAGGACCAGTCAATATGCTGAAGGAGATTCAGGTTTGCCTGTGTATCACGTTTTTGTCTGCATTTGGAATATTCTATGAGTTTTACCAAGCACCAGGATGCCTCTTTTCCTGCAAACCTATGCCTAAGCACTTCCTGACACACAAAGATATCATGGCCCAGGGCAGAAGCATAATCCTTCTGGAGACAACCGACCATTTACAGCCTTCACCACTGGTCTTATGTTCTTTGGAATCTGCTGCCAGAATCTATCCAGACAGGCCTGTCATTTACTTTATGAAAGGGTTGGGCAATAATACGATGGAGGATCTCAAGTCTTCATGCCCACCACTTTCTTTCCTATCTGCTGTGAGAAATATTTTCATTTTCCCCCTTCAGATGGACAGTTTGTTCCAGGACACACCTCTACTCCCGTGGTACTTGCAGGTAAAGGGGAAAGTGGGGATGCACAGATAATCAAAATGCAACTTTCTGGCAGATGGTGATCTTCCTGCAGGTAGGGAAATAGTCATTGGTATAAAGATACATTTAGCCCCCTGTTCCTACCAAAGGTCTGATTTACAGCAAGGCTGAAATGTAATTTTAAAGGTAGATGTAGTGAAAATGGATTTCACAGTTGTTGCACCTGACATGGAAAGGGGTTGCCAATTTTGCAATCTTCATTGCATGCACATTTGTGGACTTTCTCTCAGCTTGGCTCACCTTCCAAGACCGGGCCAAGCATGAGAGATGGGTTCTACTAAGTTCATGAATGCTAGATAGATGGGTTCTCCTAAGTGTCATCTCAGACCTACCTTCCCTCCCTGCCAAGCTGCTTGCCCCCCACTCCCATTTTTTTCTGCTGTTAAGGCCCAGCTGCAATCTCAGCGGTACAGGCAGGTCGATTCCTTCTGCACCAGCAGTGGGCAGAATGCTTGGACTTTGGAATCCCAGCTCTGAGATCACAGAATCTTTGAAGAACTTTGGAAATTTGAAGACTCCTATGACCTCTCAAGCAATGCTTTGAGGGCATAGGATTGAGCCGTAAATCAT
The DNA here is from genome assembly GCF_004798865.1 of Varanus komodoensis. Classification (NCBI taxonomy): domain Eukaryota; kingdom Metazoa; phylum Chordata; class Lepidosauria; order Squamata; family Varanidae; genus Varanus; species Varanus komodoensis. The sequence goes on from NW_025335268.1 coordinate 89,605,465, forward strand.
ACTGACTTTTTAAAAGCCAGTATATTTTGTTTTGTTTAAACTCTCTCTTGGGATTTTTTTTAAAAATGGCAATCTATGACAGAAGAAAATTATGGATGCTTTTTTATGCCTAATTCTCACACATCCTGGTTAGCACAAATAATTCACCATTTGCTTAGCTACCAGGATAAGTGGTGAATGGCAACACCTTGATTGGCTGAGGGACTGCCCTTGATTGGCCTCAGGTGTGACTATATAGGTGGGAGACCCTACAAGCCTTATCCAGTGAGTCTTTGCATCCAGGATAGACTCTGCAGGCTCATGTGTGTGAAACCAAAGCTGATCCACAATACCAAGGCTCCTTTATTGTGCAAAAATTTAAAGGAAGGGGAAAAAGCAGTCAGGAACTAAATGATATCCCATGACTCTGTGCCCATTTTGAACTTTGTAGGTCAATGCAACACAGGAGAAGAACTGGATCTATATTATCTCAGATGCAATCAGGCTTGCAATGCTGTGGAAATATGGTGGAATTTATATGGACACAGATGTCATTTCCATCAGACCTATCCCTGTAACCAACTTTTTGGCAGCCCAGTCTTCGCAATTCTCCAGCAATGGGATCCTTGGTTTTCAGCCACATCATAGGTTCCTCTGGGATTGCATGAAAGATTTTGTTCAGAACTACAATGGAAATATCTGGGGAAACCAGGGGCCTTATTTGATCACAAGGATGCTAAAGAAGATATGTAATCTCACCAATTTTGAGGATGTGAAGGATCAGAGATGTCAGAATATTTCCTTCTTGCACCCTGAGCGCTTCTATCCCATCCCGTTTCAACAATGGATGCAGTACTATAAGGTATGGGATTCAAGGCCGAACTTCAATCATTCCTATGCTTTGCACTTGTGGAACTTCATGAACCAGGAAGAGAAAAAAAATGTAACTGTTGGAAGTAACACACTAGTGGAAAACCTATTCAAAACATATTGTCCTACTACCTACAGGAGCCTTGCTCAAGCTGCACAAAGAAGTGAACAGATGTCTCAAAATAAAACAAGGTGATAATCTCCAGTAAAACACAGTTGGATAGTTCTACCCAGCTTTTCACCACATCATGACCTCCATTGTCATGTCTGTTTCTAAAGAATGCTTTCCTGGTTTTGATTCTTATTTTTTTAAGAGTGGGGAAAATTCAGTGTTATTTCTGAAAGCAAAACAAAAGCCATTTCCCATTTGTGTAATTCTGTAATTCCACTGTACTAAAACATCTTCTAGAGATTATGTAGTGGAAAATCAGGAAAGGAAAAGCTCTATGTACAGAGCCTGGTTCTCAGTTCCACAAAGAAACCAAAAGTAGATGCAATGGATTAGCAGCAATGGCTCTTATACTTTACTATTCACATAATACTAGGTATATAATCTAAATAGACCTTGCAAGTTAATTGTTAATGTTATCAAGACTAGAAGGAAATGAATTGATCATTAAGATTGTGCCCAAGACATATAGAAGTCTTCTGGAAGCAAAGACCCCCTTCCACACACAGCTTCCTTTCATGATCTAAAAGGGACAATGTGGATGCTGATATTACCAAGATAGCACCTATCCATATAACAGAGTCTCACTGGGGTCAGGAGACAGGTCAGTTTTCTGCTTTTACATTTTCAACTGAGCATTATTTTCTAATTTAATTCTAAGATGCTCCGACCATAAGAGAGGTAAGGCAAAAAGGAATCAATGAGTGCCATGGAGCCTGCACAAGCAGCTAGGTTTACGTAAGGCCCTCTCTGAACAGGGATGGAAGATGCCAAGCTGCCCTGGTGTGACATGCCAGGGCTTCCTATGGCTGCAGCTTACTGGTCACACCCCTGGAATCCTACTGTGCGCCACCCCCTCCCCACCCTTCAGTCCCTGTCCTTCCCAATTTGGGGCATCTGCCTCTTGTGAAGGGATAGATCTTGCCCAGTTTCAGACAAAAGGCTGCTGGGCCTTTTATGGAAGGGGGACCCTTAAATTGTGAAGATTTTGCCCTGTTTCTTTCTTTTCTAAGTATCATTGCCTTTGTTCAGTAAAGTGCATGTATGCCAATTGTAAAAAACCTGTAAGAGCACTGCCTTTCCATTTTGGTACATTTATGTATTCATTGCACTTGTATGCTGCCCCATAGCCCAAGGGCTCTCTAGGCAGCTTTCTCTCAGTCTCAGTCTCGGTCTCTCCCTCCACCACCACCCCCCACTTCCCTTTGTCCTTTCAGTCGCAAGTTCAGTTTGTGGCAAACTTGGAGAATTTCCCAAGTCTTCAGTTTGGTCCATTCTGAACATGTGAGGTTTCCTTTTAATGCCATTTCCCCTAATTGCTCTTTTTCCAATACACCTAAATTGGAGAACTCCACTGCAAGATTCAAAGAAGTACCCATTCCAAAGGTTACCCGAGTGTCGCTTGGCAGAGTAGTTCAAAGCGAATGCATTCCTTCCTCCTCCCAATTTGTGATGTGTAACGGTGCTGCAGCAGGCCAGGACAGTACCCCTGAGACCCCAGCTTATGCTCCCTGGCTGCCTAATGGAGCTTCCGATCTCTCAATGCAAGCTGCTGGCATACAGCATATTTCACAGGAGGGAGGCAGCTAGGCAGAATGTACTAGAAGCAATTGAGTATGGATAGTGCGACAGGGTGGAGCCCCACATGCCTGATCAGGAAGGGGTCAAGCCACTGAAGAGGCAGCTGAACACCAGCTCCCAGCCACAGAACACAGGCGCACTCCTCTTGCACCTGCTGCCACCCGTGATGGATGGAGCAGTCACAGAAAGCAAAGAACAGCGTCCAATCCATTGTTTCCAGTGGCTGCCTCCAAGAGCAATGTGGCTGGAGAACTCTGGTAAAGGCATTCCTGGGGAGAAGAGACTGGTCAGTCACAAAGTTAGACCCAGTCTTCTCCCTGGTCTGTAGCTTTCCACTTATGGAAAGCTTGTGGGAGGTTGAAAAGTGTGTGAGGTCTCAGAAAGCACCCTTTCAGGTGGGTCGAAGCCTCAAGTGGAGCCAGCTCTGCCTGGAATGATTTCAAATTCAACTTGCAGTCCATATGTCAGTAGTCCTCCAATATCTCCAGTGCAAAGATATGTGTGTCAGATCCATGCCTTGCTCAAGGAATTTGTAAGACCCTTGTTCAACAGCCAACATTAACATCAACTGATTACTCTATTTTTCGCTCTATTAGACACACTTTTTCCCCCTCAAAAGGAAGGGGAAATGTCTGTGCGTCTTATAGAGCGAATGCGTGTGTGCCCGACACCCGAGATGCTGCCGGCCACCTGCACCATGTGGCACCACCTGGCCAGCATGCACTTGGCGCGCCCTGCTCTGCCCCCCCCCCCCCGATGCAGGTGAGAGCTGTGCCGCTCAGGGGGAGGCGGGCGGAGGAGGAGGAGCTGCGGCCTTTAACCCGCCGGCCGCACGGAGAGCTCGGAGAGCCAGACTGCTCACCCCCACCTCCCGAGAAGACCTGCCGCTGCCACTGCCGCCGCGCCACCCAGAAGACCACCACTGGCATGCTGCCAGCCCAGCTGCACCACACCTGGCCGGCACGCGCTCAGCGCGCCCTGCTCCGCCCCCCTCCTCCGGTGCAGGTGAGAGCTGTTAATCTCAGGTCGGTGTGTGTTTTCAAATGGCAACCCGTCTTTTAATGAAGCCCATGGGGAAGTGATGGGGAATGTGCCTGTGATTATCAAGAAGCTTTCCATGGATCAGTTATCTGTTAGTTGATCAGACACATTTTTTTTTAGGATCAGTGGATATTTGAAAAGCATTACCTTCGTGTATGAAGTTTATTCTTCAAAGGCTACTTAGTCCGCTGTGTGTTTGATTTACCGTACAATATCTCATTTTTTGTCAGAAGTTTTTTTCTATTATTTACTAGTAGGGCAGCGTGGACATTACTGGCTTTTTTAGATTTGTTATTGAATTGTCTGCAGCAGCTCTTGTATAACTGGTGTAGATTGTGGAGTCCTTCAATAATTCCACTACTGACTAAGAAAGTGATGTCAGTGATTGTGAGCAACAGAGCTTCATAAATTCTGACTCTAGTGATGATGAGTTCTATGGGTTCAATGAAAACTAGAAGAGTACTCGAACTTTAAAGTCTCTCTTTTGTTAATGACAGTGATGATGGTTCTTAATGCCACTGTTGACTGCTGTTCACTTTACAAGGTTGAAATACGGTATTACTGTATTCTGTTATAGTTTATTAAATAGTTTAGTAAACCATTTGATTCAGAATATTTTTTTTCTTGTTTTCCTCCTCTAAAAACTAGGTGCATCTTATGGTCAGGTGCGCCTTATAGAGCGAAAAATATGGTAGTTTTTAAACAAGTACTTCCTTTGTGTTTTCCAACATTATAAAAATGGCCCTTTTAATTAGTTCTTTCCTGCACTTCTTTCCTCCTGACCAGTAGCATTATTGCAATCATGTTTTTAAACTATTCATATAGTTTAGTTTGGCTTTCATTGGCATAATTTCACTTCTGTAAAAAAAAGAAAAAAAGAAAAAGAAACAAAAAATAAGGATAAATATACACATAAATGTGTCCTTTGCAACTTCATGCAAAATAAAATTAGTCTTCAAAAAGAAAACTCAAAGGCTAAATTCCAGTAATAGGAGCACTTCACTGCACACAAGGCCTTGGAAATGGCACTCTTTGCAACCAGTAAATACAAGAAAAGGCATACAGAAAAACAATGTACCACCAACAGCAGCACAAGCCATTCTTTTGCTAGATCCACCAATGCAGCTTCGCCAACCCATACAGGATACCCTCGTACTACAATTGTGTTTGTAGGCAGAAAAATCACTAAAAAGCAGTTCCTCAAAAAGTTGGGAAGATAAGATGAAAACAAGGGAACGCAGTGACCTGAAAAGAATGTCTTCTGGACTCTCCATAATGAGTGAAAAAAAAGGATGAAGGCAGCTCTAGAAAAACATTGCTATATACGTATGAACTTAGAACTGTTACTTGCTACAGATAATTATACATTGTGCAACTGTTGTTATTGAAGGTACGCATGATTTTGTTAAAGAAATAATGCTGAAAGAGCTCCGGGGGGGTGGGGGTGTTATGGTTATATATACTATTTTGTGTGAATTGTTGCATCTCTTAGTTGCCTCGCTGTTGATAACCATAGTGAAGACCTCCAGAAGTAGCACGTAAACTTGATTAAGGGTGCAATCATGTGAGTGTTCAAACCAAAAGGAGTTCTACACCTCCATTGGCTGGGGCATGTTAAGTGCCACAGGATTTTTTTTTTTTTAGTCAGAACATTTATTGGATTGTGCCTTAAGTCTATAATTCTTTACCTATTTACTTGGGGGTATAATCCATTGAACTCATTGGGGCTTTCTCCTGAGAGTTATGCATAAGATTGCACTGGTAATTGATAGAGGAATCATAGGTCCTGACGTGAATGATGATCTCAGGCACTTTATTTTCATGCAGATAGGTGCTTTTTCTTCCTGCTGTATAATAGATGAGCTCTGGACAACTGGTTGGTGATGACAATGTCACTAAATGCAGAAATAAAAGAATTTACTAACTACTGAGTTGTCTGTATGATACTCTTCCAGTTCCTTGGATGGATTTTCCATATGGACACCATATAGGAATTCCTACATAACATTGAAAAGACAGAGCAGCTTCCTTTCTTTAAGAATTGTGGTGATACATGCTTGTCTGCCAAAAGAGGTACTCAAGGCTGCCCAACAAGGCTGCAGTGTGGCATAATAGTTAGAGTGTTAGAATGGAAGACGTGGGTTCTAGTCCAACTCAGCCATGAAACTCAGTGGGTGATTTTGGCCAGTCACTGATTCTCAGGTGAACCTACCTCAAAGTGTTCTTGTGAGGATAAAATAGAGAGAAGGATAAAGTCACTTAGGCATTCTGTCAGGAGAAAAGGTGGATGTAAATGTAAAACATATGACATTTTGTGAACTCCTAATTCTTCAGTAATTGTGCAGTTCCCTGCTTGGCAACCTCTGCTTTGAGACACTAAACAAGGTACTCCTCTCTCTGTCCCCACCCTCCTCCACTCCCTGCACTTCAGTTCAGCCTCTGGGGAAGCCACAAAGAAGCGACTCCTGCCATGGGGCTCTTTCAGATGAGGAAGTGCAGGCAGCCTGAGAGGCTGCAGGGTCAATGGAGAGACTTGAAAAGAAATCACACACGTGACATCCTCAACCACCTCCCAGTCATTAGGTAAGCTCAGAAACACGATAGAAATGAATTATAAGGCAGCCTCAGAACAGGGCAGAACAATAGAGGCCTCTTTCAGGGGAGGGAAGCTTTGGGGGGATCAGAGGACAGAGTTTGGCTCAGCACAAGCCCCAGGACAGGACACAGCACCTCCCTCACACCTGCATTGTGGCAGATGCAAAATGGGGTCCAGCCTGCCGACACAGCTGATGCTGTTGCAGCACAAAGGACCCAGAAACCTTCAGGAAAAGGAGAAAGAAGACTCACTGCAACCCATGAACCCTACCTGTTGGGAATTTCTTTTCTCCCTAGAGACATTCAGTGAAATTCTGTGCAGTTCCCCCCACCCTGCACCAGTTTTAGTTCCCACAAATAGGTGGGAGAATTTCAAGAGGCCTTTTGCGTGTGCCTTTTGCACAAAGCTCTGAGAAATACCTCTGAGGTACACATGCGGAAAGCAATGGCAACCAATTATAGCTACAAGGAGGCAGCTTTGTTACCAAACATGCAGAGCCCTAATAGACTCCTGAGGGCCAGGGCTTTAATACTCTGTGATTGCCTGATCCTTGGGCCTTTCGCCTCGACTCTTGGGTCCTAGCCAGTGGCATTATCAGAGTATAGAGAAATAAGCAGGCTGAGGGCAATCAGGTGCCGTGTTTCTGAAAGTTACTACAGCAACAGCTTGGCTTTGGGGACAGCTGAGCAGCTGTTTCCATTCCGCAAGGGAGAAGTTCTTTCAGCGATGAACCATGGAGCTGCTTTCACGATTCCTCCTGACTTGGCAAATTTCAACTGAGAAAGCAATTTGCAGCTGCAGCGAACCAGTGCCGGGATCTTTGGCTGAATGGTGTTGAATTTCTTTGGTGGGAGGAGAGAAGGAGGATTCCAGCTCAGAGAGTTCTGCCCCATATCCATGCTACTTCCATTGCCCCCTTTTCTCTCCCCCCTCTCCCACTTCTCACATACATGCTCACTCACACACACTCTCAGCCCCACTGCATAAAACACGCTTTCTGAGAGCAGGTAAGAATTTTCTTTGTTCGCTATGCAGAACTGAAAGTTTGCACCATGACTAATGAACGGGGAGGGGAGGGACTACGGACTCCGCTTCCTTCAAGCTAGCTCTTGTCTTCTTTTCAGGGCTGTTGCATATTTCCACCACTCAGTTAAACATTAGCAGCTGTTGCACAGTGTTTAGCACAACCCTCAAGAGAAACATCTGAATCGTGAAGTTAGGAACTAATCAGCAAATTGAAGAGCCGCCAAGCTAATCCATCCCAACTGAGGACATTACCTGGAAAATCAGATTTGCGGGAAGCTTCCTTAGGACCATAGAGAATCTGAAGCCACTGGGAAGGATTTGAGATGTGGCAGGGAGGGAGGTTTTTTACTGGAAAGGAAGTAGAAGCACTGAGGAGGGCACACTTTTGGTTATAAAACAACCTGAAATTATTATTATTTAATTGCAACAGCTTTGTTGTTTGTGCAACTGCTTGGTGAACACTTCCTCATCAGTTTCCAGTTCCAGGAGAAGCTTCCCTCTTCTTTGAGTGTGGCTGAGAAAGACAGCAGGCCTGGACGGTGCTGTTACATCCTCCTGTTCTTAGGCACTGGGGCTTCTAGAGAAGCAGGAGTAGCAAATGGTGGGAGGAGAGAAGGAGGATTCTAGAGAAACAAATGCAAAGCTGCCACCCGTGATCTGTTTACCATGATGTGTGTGCTGGGAACTTTGGCTTAGCTCCCTCCAGACAAGCCAGGGATAGCCGGGCAGAGTCTGAAGCAGGGAGTCTGCTGTATGTGTCTCTGAATCCTACAAGCTCCCAAGTTCAGACATTCTTCAACCAAGTAAAAATATGGAAGGCAGTGCAGGGCCCAGGAACAGGAGTATGAGAAAGGGGTGGGAGCTGTATCTTCATGAACAGATCACATTAATTGGGCAGGATATGCCAGTCCCATCACACTCAAGCTCACTCTTTGACATGACCAGGCAAGTTAAACCAATGTGGCTTGTGCAAGTGATGCAAATAGCACTGAGCTTGATTCTCAATGCCAGGCATATCATGGAGCAGGATTAGCATCAATCCAACAAGCTCCTCCAATATGTTGTCTGTCTTTGTGTATGTGCATCTGGGTGTATATGTATTTAGTTCTTCTCCATACAAGTGAGCGCCACCCATGTCTGTGTTCAGCTCTGCACCTGAGGTTATTGGCACAATGAGGCCATCACTTGCTCTCCAGCTTCTCAGTTGGTGACCCACTCACTGAGAAGAAACATGTCAAAGGAGGAGGATCGTCCACACTTCCAAAATTCCTTGCAATATACAGCTCTTCCTGCCATATATGCAACCCATAATCATGTTGTTTATCTGTCTTTTTCTCTTTCTTCATTGCCCTTTAGCACAGGGGTGGACAATATGTGACTCTCCAGGTATTTTGGTCTACCACTTTCATGATCCCTCAACATGAAAGGGTGCTTGCTAAAGGTGATCGTAGTTGTTTGGCCAAAATAACTGGATCTCCACAAGTTGCTCACGTGTTTGCATAATTAACAAACAGCGTCCTGACTAGACAAATGCAAAAGTGGGAGCAAGCAAAAAAGGTATGTAAATATAAAGAGCATTGGTTCTCCATCTCTCACCTAACCAAGTGATTGAAGTAAATCTGTAACTTGCCAGTCAGTAAAAAATTAAACTTTTCATTTGTTGTCACTTGGAGAGGTCCACACTAGATCCCCTTCTGTTTATCAGGGAGCCCCATGGTGGCATTCATGCAAAACACATTTATCAAATGAGGAAAACAAAAAGGAACACAAGTTTGCACAAAGGAGATGGAGAAGACAATAAGAAAAGCGAGGAAACATTTTGAAAAGCTTTTCACTAACAACATCAAGATTCAGAATAAAGAAATATTATCAGAAGAAAGAAACCAGCTAGAGAAGTAGTTGGGCCACTGGATGATACTGGAATTAAAGGAACATTAAAGGAGACTGCAGAGACATTGAATGAATTCTTTTCATCTGTCTTCACAGCTGAGGATACAGAACAAGTACCTGTTCTGGACCTTATGCATGATAGAAGTGTTCTAACTAAGCATGACATGGTGAAAGGGGATGAGGAAGACATTTATCTCCCTTTCCCATAATACTAGGGCATAGGGTCATCCCATGAAGCTGATTGGTGGAAGATTTAAGACAGATAAAGGGAAACATTTCTTCACACAACATGCAGTTAAACTATGGAATTCACTGCCACAGGAAATAGTGATTCCCACCAGTTTAGATGACCTTAAAAGAGAATCGGACAAATTCATGGAGGAGGAGGCTATCAGTTGCTGGCCAGGTACTACCTCCAGGATCAGAGCTGGCATGCCTACATATACCAGTTGCTGAGGAACTTGAGCAGGTAGAACTCTTGTACCCATCTTGCTTGTGGGATTCTATGGACAAATGCTAGTGCATGAATGGATTGTTGGACTGGATGGGCCATTAGTCTGATTCAGTATGACTTCTCTTATGTTCATCACAGGGTCATATGCTAATGAAACATAGAAACAGAAACAGAGCAAGTCAGAAGGGGTCTCCTGGGCCATCTAGTCTGACCCCCTGCTCCTGCTGGCTCCACTCATGACGATGTGCATGTCCAACCTATCCTTGAACACCCTCGCCGATGGGGCTGTAACCACCTCCCATGGAAGTCCATTCCATACTCTCGGGGTCCTAACTGTCAGGAAGTACTTCCTGGCATCCAAACTGAATCTTGGTTCCCTGAGCTTTTCTCTGTTGGAACACATCCTGCCCTCCTCCGCAGGGGAAAGCAGGTCTGTACCCTCCGTGGGGCACCTCCTCACATGCCTATATGTCACCAACAGATCCTATCAGAGTCTCCTCTTTTCCAGGCTGAAAAGACCCAGTTCCCTCAGTCTTACCTCATACCATCCTGGTGGCTCTACGCTGCACCACTTCTAAGCTGGCTATATCCTTCCTATAATGTGGAGCCCAGAACAATGAATACAATGCAATTGCCACAGTGTTGTTATGTGATCTTGTGTCACACACAAATGAAATTGCAGAGGAGTTGGAAAAAGAATATGTGCAGGGAAGTGGCTCATCTCCATTTTTCCCCATCCATTGGCTATGTGCCAGTGCAAAGAAGCAAGCCAGCAGAGAAAAAAAAATTAAAAAGAAAAACAATTTACAGCTCCTCCTACCTCCTCACAAAAACAGTGGAAAAGGGGGTAGGGAGAGAAGAGGGGAAGGTTGTGGTTTTGTTTGCTGCTATTCTCCCACCTCTGATGAGGTGATGCCAGTAGGATCAGTCTATAAAAGCTTTCAATATAAATAAATAAAATAAATAAATCCACTACTCCCATTCCCCTTCACTCAAAAGCAATTCCTGAAATTACACACAGCTCTTTCCCCAAGAATAAGCACATTAAAATCAATGTGGTTTACTTCTAAGTAGACATGCTTGCATTACAGCCAGGATGTCTCACAACAATATATTGCTGATGGGAAAGTCCATTTCCCACCCTCAGCCCAGCCTCAGGGAGGAGGACTGTGGCCAAACTCAGGGAGGCTCGAGAAGTCTGGAGGGGTGGCAGGCTTTCATCTCATTCATTTTTCTTTTATTGCATTTTGATACTCCTTCCAAAGTACTCTGGGCAGCTTTCAGACAATGAAAATACTTTAAATGCATTATAAAAGTCATAGATATCCATACATATACATGCCACAGAGACACAACACACATATTTGTTGCTAGTCGCGAAGTCATGTCCAACCCATCGTGACCCCATGGACAACATCCCTCCAGGGCTTCCTGTCCTCCATCAGCCCCCAGAGTCCACTTAAGCTCACAAACACACATATATCTGAAAGCAATTTTAAACTGTCAACAACAAGGAAAAAATCAAGGTTTGATTAAAAACTTCATCATATATTGCCAAATGCCTGAGAAAAGAAGGTCTTAATTGGCACAGAAAAGATAGCTGTTGGTGCCAGATAGGTTTCATCAGAGAGATGATTATAACTGGGGGTCACCATTACGAAGGCCCTCTGCCTCCTTGCCCCCTTATGAGCAATCCTTGGAGGAGTCAACAGGAGGGCCCTGGGGAAAACCTTAGTGAATGAGTAGGTGCTAATAAATGCCCATGCTAATCAAAAAGGTCTCCTGCTCTGCCTTCCCGGGCACTTTACCGCTTCTAAGCCCTCCTCCACAGCACACCTGGCCTGTAATATTGTCAGACGTTCTGATAGTTAATATTAATTTAACAGGCAATTTGAGCAAACACAGAGACTGATGTGCTAAAGGATGCAAATAAAGGCTGGCGCAATTATCAAAGTAAATATTGGATAGAGATTAAGGGGAAGAACATTTTAGTTGAGCTGATTCCACCAGCAGTAGTGATGCTGCTTTGCCCTTGTGCAACTCAGCACGGACAGAAGGTAGCTCTCCTACTGTTTGGCCCTTCAAAACCAGGAGTACCTGCCAGCATGGACGATGGTCAGGACTGCTGGGAGCTGGAAGTCTAAAAGTGATGGAGATCTAATTTCCATTCAACCCAATGTATCTGATCATTCCAAAGGTGATGTCTGGTTCTCTTTTTAAACTTTTGAAAAGTGATGGATTATTATGCTGTGCCAGCAGTGCTTCTAGTTAAACACATACATCCCAAATAGAAACCAGTTACTGACCTTTTAGCTTTTCTGTTTTGCACTGTTTCCTAGCATTAGGGAGTGATAAAAACATCATTGTCTTAAATTGTATATGCTGAAGGTACATTATGCATCTGTTCCCAAGTTAGTTGGCTGGGTTTGCCTCTTGCTAGCAATGAAAAATTCATATCAGGAGAGTAGACACAATTCTAGAAATTCCAGGATATGCAGAGATAAGAAAAGCAGATCAATTTAGCACCTTTAATTGATGAATACTTTAAGTGCCCTGTATTGTCTAACAGTAACGGCCTACAACTAAAGTTGAGGTTGTATGATATATAATAAACATCAAACTAAGATGGTCAGTACACTGAGAGCACAGATGGGGCAAATTGGGTCATATTTGATGCCCAGAAGACTTGAACTGTGAGGTTCAAGCCAATGGGCCTTTCTGCTTTTGTTTGGGGAGTTTCTCTGATGCTTGCAATAAATAACATTTGTGTCTTCAGTGAAAATCACCGGCTGGAGATATTCACAGCTAAACTCTTTTCTACATGTATATCATCCAGTCAAGTCTCTGACCATGCACAAAGCAGCCTAGTGATCAGTTCCCAAAACCCTGCTAATGAGCCTGTTCGTAACCCAACCCTTGGGAAGGGGCGCTTGGTAGCAAGCTTGCCTTTTTCCCACATGCTTCTCAACCAATTGCGTTTCCTGCCTCTGCTGCCACCTCCCCACTGGGGCTAGCTCTGAGGGGAGGGGCTGATCTCCACTTGAAGATTCCCCAGTCTCAGCAGCCATTCCCGCTTCCTGTATCTCCATATGCTCCCAGAGTCTGTCTGCCCATCTTTGCTTCTGCTTTGTTCTCATCGGCTCTACCATCTCCCCTGGTTGTGTCCCAGGGCTTTTGAGCATCCTGCTCTCCTCAATCCCACTGCAATATTCATCTTTGAAATCTGAGTCAGCAAAAATGCATGACTAACTTCCCACGAGAACACTTGCCAAGATGTACCAACCTACTTGTTCCCAAAAATTGCACATTAACAGCTTGCTACTTGTGACTCCAATCCTGAGTGGTACTTTAACGAGACTAATGTGACACAGTGATCAGCTTCTCTGCAGTGTATATGAAAATATTATCACTTGGTTACCTATCTGTTTGCTCACACCTGAGCCTGTTTGCTCATACCTCAGCCTAAAACTGGCACACAAAAAGCAGAGAACAACTATTTAGCCACTTGGAGTGTTCTGCCTGGCAGTGGCATATTTGTTCTACTGCAAGCAGAACTTTGGAATCATGTTACCATCATGGAGGGCACACCTAGTAACCCACTGTTGCTCAACACAACTGTCTGTTGTGAATAAGCAAGCCGTCCAGATAGATCAGGGCAGCAGTTCTGAACTGAAAACATGGTATGTACCATTTTGCAAATATCCCCCTACCTTAACAATTACCTGAAAGAAAGTGTAGCTGAACTTCCTTCTGGGTCCAATATCAAATGACCTTATTTTAATTCTTCAGTTGGCTTAAATGTCACCATGGATTCATTTTCTACAACACCTTAGCTGACATTAGTGAACAGTAAGACAGCATCCTTTCTAACTATAGCTAAATGGGTTCCTGTTCAGGAATGATAGTATCCAGCTATATCCCTGGTGAATTGTGTTGGTTTTAGAATGGAAGTGAAAAACCAACTGACATGAGTCTGAAATGATATTTTAATATTGTAAGGTAATGGAAGCCTCCATTTTTATCATGCAGTTGTTGGTGGAAAAAATACAACAGTTGAAAGTTAATGCTGAAACCAAGGAATCTTTATTGCCTTCTTCATGGAATTAAAAAATGTTGCTAGTTTTAAAATGTGTTTGTCTCTTAATGAGCTGTTCATCTCATTTATGTAACAAAGTCTATGTCATTTATGTAACAAAGGCTATGTTCACACAAAATAAGCTAAGAGTTCTGACTGACTGAGAATGAGCACAATGCTAGCGCATGCAGCCTATTTACTCTTCCACTTTATGTGAGTGGATAAAACTAACCAGGAAGCAATGCATCCAAAACCAGGATCCTGGTTTGTTATTCCCAAATGAGCCAGAGTTCAACTCTCTCAATGTAGAATTTAACAGATTTGCTGCTTCCTGGTTTCCTTGGGGGTTATCTCTTTCAAATGCTATCTTCTCTGTATTCTAGGTACATTTCTCAGTCCTGAAGTATATTTAATCTTATGAGGTCAGCATGACTATATTTCTATGTAGCAAAGATTTTCAAATCAAGCTTGAAAATATATATGTCATGGATGTATTTTTCTCTACAAGTGGATTAATTTTTCAGTGCTCAAAATGCAGCAGCTTTCATGATTTCCATGGGTGGGTAGGGATATACACACAACACAATTATGTACATTTTATAGTCATTTGAGTGCCTCCGAAATATGAATATAACTTGTGGATAGTGCAAGCCTGCTCCTGTTTTTATGTGGAAACTGGAGAACCCTGTTTGTACTCTAGATGCAAATAATGAGAGTCAATTTTAAATATGAATAAGTAATGAGTCAAACCTTTTAGCTATAAAAGTAGCAATTTCCATTTATTCACATATTTATCTTTCTATTTTATTGATTCCGTAACATTTTAGTAGAGTCATGAATCAGTCTTTGTTTAACCATCCAATATGGTAAAACATAAGCTGACATAAAAATATGCACGTACTCAAGGACTGATTATTGTAATGGGAAAACATCAAAGGAAATCAGTTCTGCAGAGCTCAGTGAGTACATGCTGCGTTTACTCTCAAATCAGTAAATGCCGTGCTGTACGTATTCAGTGTTATAGCTAGGACTGGACCTGGGGAGAGGACGTGACCTCCCAGAAAGTGACTGGCGATCAGGCAGGCAGTAAAGCAAAGTGCATTTTATTCCTGTCGTCATGATGGTGCTGTGATCTAAAATGAAAAATTGACCATGCTCAAGGTGTTTTGCTTGTTTGCAAGTCACGGGTGGCAAATGTTCTAATATAATAGGACTGGAGAATCAGTCGTGGAGCATGGAATAGTTGTTGGGGTGCTGAGGTGCACCAGTGCAGGGCAGAGGAATGTTGTTGGTGTGCTTCACAACTCGGGCAATCCAGAGAGCCATCTAAAGGGGCCTACCCTGCAAGTATTAAGTCGGGGGTATGAAATTACTTAGCTGCACCATCACATGTATTCAGGTCTGAGTTTGTTTCCACTCTGATGCATTTTGGTTTCTTTTTTAGCCATTTGCTTCTCATATCTACTACCCATTACCACACCCTGCATCACCACATTATCAGACAGGGATACCAGGGTCCAAATTTCCTGTGAACTTCCAAAGCAGTGGCAATTTCTTTGGCAACATGCTAGCCAATCCGACTGTGATTCCGGCCTTTAAATTCCAGTCACGGCAAGAAACTATCGACTGGAGACGGTTCAGTGCCATTGACGTGGAGAGGGTAGCTCGTGAGCTGGATCTCAGCACCCTCCAGGACAATATCAAGGGCGTCACTTTTTGCAACCTGGATGGAGAGAAGTGCCCCTACTGTCAGCAGCCAGTAGACCCCGTTCTCTTAAAGGTCCTTAAGATGGCCCAGCTGATCATCGAGTACCTGCTGCACTCCCAGGAGTGCTTGAGCGCAAGCTTGGCACTTCAGGACGGGCAGCTCCAGGCAGCTCTGGAAGACCAAAAGCACCTCAAATGTGACTTGGAGAAGCAAGCTGAAGAGCTGAAGAATGTTAAGGAAGAGTGCAGGAGGCGGAAAAAGATGATTGCCAGCCAGCAGCTGCTCTTGCAAGCTGGGGCCAATAACTACCACAAGGTAAGTTTCATGGCTGGGTTATTGGATCAACTCCCAAGGGTCAAATTGCAGCTTAGAGAAACTGCTGAGGGCTGCAGTCCAGTGGTGGGTGAGCCAAATACCCCCAATACCAGCATTTTTTCCCCCTTAAAGCTCTTCAGGCCAGTAATTTAGGCCTTAGACGAGGCATTTCTGTCTTTTGGAGTGTGAGTAAAACTTGCACAAAAGCTAAGAGATTATTGAGGGGGAAAGGGGAGAGGGCCAGAGGAAGGGGTCATGGACATCTAGGGAACCCCAAGGGGGACAGATGGGAAACCATGGAGGATCTGATCTGGCCTGCAGGCCTGATTTGCATCACCCCTGTCTCAGTGGGGAAGAGGAAAAGATACTCTTTCAGCTAATGGCAGTGACAGCACTCAACATTTCACATACATAAACTGAGGCATGCTTAGGCACTGACAGCACTTCTGTCAACACAGTAAGGATTTTGAGGGCACACGTGCCCCCCCTTCAGTCATGAGTACACATTGCTGAATGCTTGCTGTATGCGAGATTTGAACATACTTATCTGCATTTGCTGTTTACATAGGCAGTTAGTAGTAGGATGGAAGGGGAACTTGTGCACTCTTTTTTGTGAGCATGCACCCCCGCAAGGTTTTTTGGGGTTTGCTCTTTTGTTTCTAAAGAGCACCCAAAAAAGATAACAGTGAGACTGAGAAAGCAAGAACCGTAGCTGATATAAATGGAGACAGTTGGAGCACGGCAGTCACAGGGCATGTAAATGAATCCTGCTTTTCTTCCACCTCCTCTCTCGGTCAAGGTAGCAGAAGCAAAGATGGACTAATGGCTACCATGGTGTCAATGCATGTTTTTCTACAGAAGTTCACAAACAGCCCAGAATGCATGGTTAGTGTGGTGCCAGTGTGGTGTAGTGGGTAAGAGCGTGGGACTGGGACTCGCTTGGCCATGGAGCCAACTGGGTGACTTTGGGCCAGTCACAGACTTTCAGCCCAACCTACCTCACAGGGTTGTTGTTGTGAGGATAAGATGGAGGAGGAGAATGATGTAAGCTGCCTTGAGCCCTTTGTAGGAAAAAGGCAGGATATAAATCCATAAATAAATAAATAAATAAATAAATAGTTTAAGCATGTCGGTAAGATGGTTCTGCTTTAGGACTGGAAGTGAATGAGGTCGTTTTGATCCCCACCTATCCTACTGAGATTGAGAAATGACAGACTTGGGTGAGAAGTTACAGGAGTGTTGGGGGGCAGCATGTCTAACCTGCTTATTCTTTCAGGGCGTGAGTTTTCATCCTTCCATCTGTCATTTACTCTAGTGCCAGCTCTGTGACAAGACCTTTATGAACTATGCCTTTCTTCAAGGCCACATGGAGAGGAGGCACCCTGAAACCACTGCAGCTGGTGAGCAGTGGGAGTTCCTATCAAGCAACTTTCCTATCAAGGAGGTTCTAGGGTTAGGGCACCTAATGAGGAATTAATATTTGAGATTACTGATTGATCCTTTAATTTCCAGGAAGATAAAACTGAATAAAATATCTGCCCTTCAGATATTTTGAACTGAAACTCTCATCATCCTAGGGCAGCAATGGTAAGGGGTTATAGTTCAAAACATCTGAAGGGAACTAGGTTTATCTGGAGGGTTGCTTGTCCTCAAGCCCATAATAAAGAAGTAAGACACATTGCTTTGCTGCAGTCTAAAGACCCAACTTTATTGGAACTTCAGCTTAGCAAAAGATGTACAAAAGATCTTAGAACTGTAGGATCCTAGGACTCTAGGAACTGTCATGCAACCATCTCTGACTTAGGATGAACTTAACCTGTCCCTGCATTGGAGGTAGAATATATCCTACCTGCTCTCTTCAGGGTTGAGAACATCCTGAGTCACTGCCCTTGAGCCCCACAATTCTAAGTGTATGAGCCAGGTTTGCATCAAAGGTGTTCCTTTCCCTGCTTCCTAGTTCTTAGAGCCCTAAATAACAAGTCTGGGTAAAACCACATCACATCATGCGTCAAAGTACTGCAGCTTTTAATTCACCATTTACATGACTCCCATCAAGTCCTAAATCCAGTTTCTCCCTGGCACACATTCAGGCAATGTAGAATAGACAAATTGGGTCTATTGGCAAAACATTCCTACTGGACCCATCCCAGATCACCTAATCCTACACTGTGACACAAATTACAGTGGGTAGATTGTACTGACATCACTGTGAAGAGGACCAGTTAGAGGTAGCATGGGCTTGAGCCCCCACAGATAGTTTTGCCCACTCAGGATGCAGTGGCAGAGTCATTCCTACCTGAATCTGTTTGGGATGGGTGGCAGAAACTAAATTATAGGAAGGAAGATCATCAGAGGGCTGTTGATATTGGGTGCATCTTATTTTTTTTATGCTCTCCTTGCATCTAGGTCCATTTCTAGTGATTTTTACTAATTACTCTTATACGCATTTTCTGACTTTTAATTCAGAGTCAGAGCTGAAGCAATCCCTGTTTATAAGCATAAAATATTTCAGTGGAACAAATAAATTTAGCTTGATCAAATAAAGAAAGCAATATAAGACATCTTGATCCATAGCAGTTATCTGAATTCTGTCATGTTCAAACTGATTCTGTGGCATAACAAGCATCAAGCCCTTCTGCAAATTACTCCAGCAATTATGTAGCATTTCAGAAGCATAGGTCAATCTTGTAATTGCATGAGAATGAATTCAATTACTTAACAGAAAGTTTTCCAATTTTAGGAAGCAATTCTATGGTCATTAGAAAAGTATCCCAGGGACCATAGGATATTTTGACCATAGGATGATATTCCTCTTCCAAGGTCATAGGCATCAAATTAGCTCAAGAAGGAAGATCTAAATGGAGATGGTTCTTCCCATCTCCCCTTGCAACTGTGGCAGAAATCATCATGGTGCCTTCCTCAACTGAGAATGCAAATGAGGGAGAGGGGTAGGAAGGGGAAACCCAGAGGATCCACACCATCCCAAAAGCTCTCAGCTCTTCTCCCACCCCTCAAATACATGTGGTCAAATTGCATCTAGCAATAGAAGGACGCTGGAGAGGCAAAGATTGCTCTGTCATTCCTTCTGCTCTGCTGAGCATCTGCTCTCAAAGCACGGACTATTTGAAGTGCTCCTTTGGAAAGCAAAGGGTTGCTCTGCCTATTTCTTCAAATTAAGCTATTTTAAAAATTTAAAGTAAAAGTTTTGAATTTCACTTTTTAGGTTTGTCTTCATCCTCCCCCACATATGTCAGATTTTAGATTGCAAATTTCTTGGGGTAGGAATGTATTCTTTTGCACTTTGCAGAGTGCCATGCATCTCAGAACACATGCAATAATGGTACAATTACAATAATTATTTACTCTTTAAACTGAAGTACAGTCTTGAAACTGTAGAGAATTTTTGATAAGGAGATGTGAAGCTGTTTGAAATGTAACATTTCCATACCCACTTTAAATGTTTGCAATGAAGACCATGATGCCTCTTTTTGAATCAACTTTGTAGAGGAGAGGAAGAAACAAGTGGAACTGATTGAAAGTGAGATTGTAGACCTGAAAGCCAAGCTGAAGGAGACCCATGCCCAGCTGGAGGCTGAGAGACAGTCCAGGGCTCAGGTATGGACTAAAAAGAACATAAATTAGGGGATCCCCAAAGGCCAAACACCTTTTGGCTTGCTGGATTTTATGATCTCTTTGTTTTGCAGCCAAAGTGGGAAGATTTCATGCCCTGTGCAGAAACATTGAGGGGGTGGGTGGGCTGGGGGCTTTTGCATGTCAACAACTGCATGGCACCAGGCTGCCTTCCCCTACTATACACACAGCAATTAAGTTCCATTGAAATCAATGGGGATTGCATTTGAGTAGGCTTCAATAGGTTAGTGCTACAAATCTCTTTGATAAAGAAAGCATTCTTTACAGCTCCCTGCTTGCCCCAGCCTATGGGCTGAAGCCCTACTGAATACTGGAGCCAAATAGGCAAATCCTAGTCTTAAGTCTGCACCCATCTTATGCCTCCAAATATCTCCAGTTCACTCTGAATGACTGTTGAACAGAATGTTTTAAAGACAGCTTCAAAGCTTCCTGGATTGTCACAGTTTTGAGAGAATTGTTCTAACCAATTTACGTCCAGCTTGGGATTGTTATTTCCCTGGCAGGAAGCAGAAAGTGTTAACCAAATTGAAGAAGAGAGAAGGAAAAAATTTGAGAGATGGAAGGAAGAGGAGAGGACAACATTTCAAAAGGAAATGGAAGACCTCAGGCAACTGTTCCTCACTGAATTCAAGGATATTTCCAGCAAGAATTCCACCTTGGAAGGGGTAACAGAAATGCATGGCTCACTCTTCCTGTTCACATGATCAGTTAATGCATTTGCTACCTTTGGTGATTTTTAATGCGCCAGATTACTAAAAATGCTCAGATGTAAGTAACAGGATTTTTTTCTTCAAGGCCTGACAAAGTCTTTTAGGACAACAAAGGAAATCCCGAATCAAAGTTGTTGAAATGTAAGAGCAGGAGGGTGGACTATTTACAAGCCAAGGTCATGCTTCTCTTGAATGCCTGGGCATTCTTAGTCATAAATTATTGTAAGGATGTGTGCAGATACTTGCTTCCTTCAGTCACTGAAGTCTGCACAATCATTGCACTATTACTGCATTCAGTTGTCCATATGTTGGTTTAAAAACATTATCCAGGCATGAGAGAGAGATAAGAGCAGACTTGGATGAACACAAAGGTTTGTAAAAGTAGGAAAATATTTAGAAGAAAATACCTTGCAGGTACTTTTAAAGCATGGGTATAGAACCACTTTCGGTCCAAGGACTGAGTTTCAGAAAAGTTCTGAGACAGCCACAGAACAGCCACAATGAAACACTGCAAGCCAAATTTTATCACTGCTTTCCAACACCATTTCTAAGAACAGCAAGTTGGTAGACAAGCCAGATTCCAGGTAGATATCAAGAAAAAATTCATGACAGTCAGAGCAGTATGACAATGGAATCAGTTCAAGATTCAACGGGACAACCATCTGAGAGGGGTGGCATAACGTGGAGGCAGGGAGTTGGGCCCTCTGGCCCCTTCCAACTCTACGATGTTGTGATTCTGTGTGACTCATTATGATGACATTGGTGGAGAACATCTATGCCAAATCTATCTATCTTTTTCCAATCAAGATTGTTTATGGTCCTTGAAACAATGAGAAACTTGCACCTCTTGTGCTTCCACATACATATGGTCAGGCCTTCCTAGCGACACTGACGTTCACTTACAACATGCCATGAAAACCTAAAATAATTCAGAGATACCTTTTTCTTTATTTATTTTGATTGTTGCAAGATGCTCTTTGACATTGACCCTTTACATATATACCTTATTCCTCCTCCAGAAACTCCAAGAACTACAAGTCAAGAATGTCATGGTCTCCAATCTGGGGACACTGCAGGATGACGATTGTGTTGATAAACAACAGTGGAGGAAGACTCAGAAGGAGCTACAGGGAATGAAAGCAAATATTGAGCAACAGGTGGGGGACCTGGATGCAGCGATGCATGTGATCACTCACACTGTACTATGAGATCTGCAGGCTAGCACCTCTTCATACACAGAATAGCTAGGTAGTAGGAGACCACATAACAATACTCTCTTCCTTCTCCAATCTAATACATTCTGTGGTCCAGTGGCACCGAACCATGCCAACATTTTGCTGATCAACTTTCTGATCAACAAGTAATTAAGGTTACAATCCACACCTCCTATCCTGGGAGCAAGCCCCATTGCTCTCAAGGGAAGTTACTTCTGAGTAGACAAGTGGAGGGTTCCATCGCAAGGAGGCTCCTATTGCCAAGCCCTGCAGAACTCCATATTTCTACAACTGGGCACCTAAGCAGCAGGGCCGATCACTGGTTCCCCAAAGAAGAGGTGTGCTGAACTAAGTGGGCACCAGCAGTCCTCACAGGCTTTTCAGCAGAACAGTGGCACACAAGGCCACTGAATGAACACGATCCCATGATCCCATGAATAGAATGAACAAGATCCCATGACCTCCTTTTAAGGTAGCTCAGCACCCTAAATCCAGTTCAGCAAAGAATGTGGTGGCAAGGAAACAACACATTTAAATACATTCAAATGATTTCTGAATAATGTTTTATAACTGTTGTTGAAGAGTACCACAAGTGTGAATAAGGCTGAGGCTTTTCCCCCCAATTTGTCAGAAAACAGAGTGGAAGTGGAAACTGAGGGAACTTCAGAGAGAACACCAGAGAGAGAAGGAAGGGGTGAGTACATTGAAGAGTTCTCCCACAGCTCTCTCTCCTGTTACTAGAGTACACACAACACATTGGAGTACACACAACACATTGGAGTACACACAACACATACTGGAGGAGCAGGATCGTGCCTGCAGGCTCCATTTTCTTTCTCTGTGCTCAGCATTATGCGTGAAGAGAGCCATTGTGCTCTGCATTCATAAATTCTGTGCATACTCACTCCTGGGGAAGTTATACACATATATAGGCATTGACTGGACTTCAGTGGAGTAGTGCAGACCTACTGGGTTATCACTAAGTGACTATATTCAGGACAGTAAAGCCAGTTGGTGCAGCCCGTGTCCAAAAGAAGCCAAGAGAAGGGGAGAACATTCTGTTCACAACAGCTAAAACACAAGGATCCAATGCATTTCCATAATGCTCTGCTAGGGTTTAGTTAAAAGTTATATGCATACTTCTGAATGCCTGTTACATGCATACTTCTGAAATGGCAAGATCTTACTGCCAAATCAAGTACCATTTAACTGGTGACTGGTGTAGCTGCATTCAGAACACTCTGCTCTGCTAAGTCAGAATTTTCTGCTCGTACAGAATGGCCATTACTCCCAGATCTCTCAATAATTTGCTCTCCTCCCAGTTGAAAGCTGAGAATGAGAGACTCCGTGCCTCCTTGTCTTCTGGCCAAGGGAAAATGGCTGAGCACAACAAGCAGCAAATGGCATCGTTTACTGCACAACTCAGGGAACAAGCCAAGATCATCCAATCTCAAGAGAAAACAGTAAGCCAAATATGACCTCCTCCCTCCAGTCCTGGAAGAAGCTCTTTATTTCCCTCTTGTGGCTCAAATTCAGTAGTACTCCAGAGGTCTCCTTTGCTCCAAGAATCAAACTATACAATAAGCAAAATTAAGTGGTACAACACCGGTTGGCCAGTAACTATTTCAGAATGTGATTGGCCAATCACATGTTTGAATATTCCCCTAATATAACATTCCTTGTTGCAAAGGTGATTGTGATAATCAAGATGCTTTGATGGAGGGAATGCTTCATACTGCAATAGGATTTATTTCAGCAGTGCACAGCTTTGAGGTTCTGGCTTTACAACCCATCCCTTAGCATAAAGGATATAACATATGTTTGGGACCCTTTTGGAGCTATGCTTTTAACTGCTTCCCATTGTCCCCAGTTATGCAGAGAGTCATAGAAAGTAAGCAAGTACTAGTCCTTGTAAATTGGGGTGCAGAACCTCAGGCCAAGGGGCCCAATCCAGCAGTCCTATTCCAAGTCTCCAGGGTTCCCCAGATAGCCAAACCCTCTTTCCCTGACTCCAACTGTACCCTCTCCAGCCATTTTGGTCCTTTCCTGGCTTTTGTGAAGTTTTCCATCCATTCTAAAAGGTTGAAATGCTTCTTCTATGGTGCAATTACCCTCAGTAAAAGTTTTAACCTAAAATATGCTGGTATTGGGGGTATTTTGGCCTCATCATTATAATGCTCAGATTCACAACCCTATGGAATGGCACCCTGAGAGCTTCTCCAAACTGGAATTTGGCCCTCAAGTTCAAAGAGGTTAATGCCCCTGTTGTAAATGAAACTTGTTCTTTTAATAACTTATTTTGCCTTGCAGATTAAGCTGCTGTCTTCCAGCAAAGCCAGAGGTAATGGCCAATATCTAAGAGAAATGAGTTTTTCTAGTTATCACCAGATCCTTCTTTCTCTCTTTTGACAAACTGTATAATATGCAGGCAACTTTGGGGCAGGCAGGAAAGGAAATCCTTCAAAAGCCATATCCGGTGATTCAAAAGCACACAGTGTAGTTAATTATCAAGCCCTTGCTCTGAGGTCATTCTGAACATTTCACCCTTGATCCCGGTGCCCATGGAATTAAAATTGAAGCAGGCCTAGAAGCAGGAGAAGCCCAATGGATTCCATAGTTATTTGCTGTTGTACATAGCGACAACTAAAGATTGCTTTCTGGAGGCTAGAGTTTCTTAAAGCACTCATACAAAATAAGTACCAAGGACAAGTGATGAATAGTGGGTCTCAAGTTGCAGGCTACTTGACAATTTAAAAGGAGAAATTTACTTAAAACACATCTACAAGGCTGAGTTTGTACAGTCATCTTTTTATTATGCTACTAAGAGGCCAGAGGTCCTTAATTGTCTCTCGAGATTTAGTTGACTATATGATGTTTTATTTCTGGAATGATAGCAACTTCATCCTTCTTTGTTATTGGCAGAGTCTAATATACTGGCACTGACTTGCAAAATGTGCAGTCAAATTAATCCCTTAATTGTAGCAGAGTTACAAAGTAAAATGGAAAAACTTTGGACTGATGTTAGAGATGCCATTTCTCAGTGTAAAGTGCTTTTGAGCCTTCTTCCCACATTCGTATGTATATCTAAAAACAGCAGTGTAATTACTGTCATTAGTGATGCACTTCAGATAGGGCCTGCTCTTGAATTGAATCTGGATGATTTGGAAAGTTTCATGAGAAGTCTGAATCAGAGCATGACTATTCCAAAGTGGACCAAAGCCTAATTAGAAACCTTCCAAAGCACCCAGATTTAGACCCAGGCCCCATCTCTGACCCTACAAAAAATTGATGGCCCTAAAAATTCTTCCCCAAACTTTACATATATGGTGTTTGTGGTGGGGTTTTAGTTTGGAGACTGACAGTTCTAGCTTTTAATAGCAGAAGATGGTTTTAACAGGGCTCTCCAATCCCAGTGCTCTGGGGCAGGGAAGTTGGAATAATAGATTACAGGGTGTTTCACTTCTTGTAATGTTTGTGCCGAGTGGAAAACAAACCAAAAAAGTCTTATTCATGTTTCATTTGTTTGAACTCTCTAGTCCCTATTCTTTCAGCTTTCTTATCTAGGAAGACCTCTATGTTATATTCCATTTCCCTGAATCACTTTCCACCCCAAAATTCCCTTCCACAAAAGTTGCTGTATTTGCATTTCCAAAATTTTGCAGATTTCTTAGCCAGGGTCACTCTTATATATTTGGGGGTCCCCCTTAAAAGGAAAGTGCATATTCCCCCTGTTCATTTGAACCTGTCTTGATCAAATGTCCCCTCGGCTGGAATATGGCAGGTTTAATTTCCTCAGGAGGGGCAACTAAGCTTGCACATCTCAAACAATTCTGTCAAGGAATGAATTGGTGATTGGCAATTGGTTTAAAACAAAATTAAATGGAATCTAGCAGATACGTATCTTGCACCTGATTTATCTGGAACCAGGCAGGTTTCATTTCCTCAGAAAGGCTACTGTTCCTATAAATTTCCCATTCTGTCAAACAACAAAAATGCTAAGATCATTTTTAGATTTCAAATAGTAGTTAGTGGGAAGCACAAAGGTTTGGATTTTCTAATTCAGATTTGGATTAACCCTGTGTCAAAATGAGCAACCTCTGAATCAGTCCAAGATGACTCGAGCAGTTTTAAGTGAAACAAATCTTGTGGCTCATGATCAGTTCATATCACCATCATCATCATCTGTATAGCCTGAATTGCCTGAGCCTGCCTAATCTTGGAAGCTATGCAGGATTAGGCCTGGTTAGAATCTGAATGGGAGACTTTAATCTGCACTGAGCAGAGGGTTGGACCTGATGGTCTTCTAGGCCTCTTCTAACTGTATGAGTCTATAATTCACCTGAAATAATCCACACCAACACCACCATCCCATCTGTGTATGTGCTGCTTTACAGAGTGCAAGAACACTCTGTAAAGAACACTTCCTCCCCTGAAGAGCTGTCAACATAGTGTGTGTTCGGGGAAACAAACAAGGGGGAAAAGACATGGAGTCAGAAGTAAATGGAGAAAGAGCAGTCACACATGTTTGAGCTTGGTCACAGGCTTAAGTGCAATAGGACATGGGGATCCTTTTAAATATACTTGCACCAGGCATAAAAATGTATGGAAATCCATGCAGCAAAGAGAGTTTAGAGTTGCATTCAAACCTTTCTTTCTCTTTGAAAATATATTGAGATACCTTCTCTTACCTGCCATCAATTTCAATGGGACATGTCTATGCCAATTTGCAGAATCTGTGAGTTCCTCCAACTGGGATGTGAATATGGTGACCTTTTCCCTTTTAAATTCCAGAAATCCAGGAGGTTCCTAAGTCAGAGAAATCAGAAGAGTCCTCCGAAGAAGGTACCTTTCACTAATTCCATCTACTCTTGCTCTGATTTTATGCTAGCCCCTTTTGTTGCTCAAAGTCCCAGCCTGAATGAGAAAGTTTAGTACAAGTTCCAGGTTAGGCTAATTTGTTTGCCCTGGAGCCTGGGACAATGTATAGTCAGAGAACAAAGGAAGCCACCCTCTGCTGAGTCAGACCACTGGTCCATCTAGCCTAATACTGTGGATACTGACTGCCAGCAGAGCTCCAGGCATATTTTTGCCAGTCCTACCTGAAGATGGTGGGGATTGAACATGGAACATTCTGAAGGAAAAGCATGTGCCCTACCACTGAGCTAGGGTCCCTCTCAAACATTCTACCGTGTAACTTAGTGGCTAATTATACTAAAAAGTAGTGCAAAAATGGATGATTATTTGGTTCTAGCCTTTACAACTTCTGCTGAGGAGTATATGCATTATTATAAGTATTATTTGCATTGGATTCTTTCCAGCAACCGTGGCAAGCAGGCATTGGGCTTTCTTGTTTAGCCTATTTTTAAAATAAAATATCAAGAGTAAATCTTTATTATCTCTTCTTATATAGGCCGGAATATGAAAATACAGGCAGATTTCTGTGATGCCAGCAACAGATGGGGAAAAATAATTTGGTTCACATTTCAAGGCAAACTGATCTACTTTGAACTACCTGAATGAATACAAAACTCAGAATGCAGATATCTTTCAGTAAAATGCTGTGTTGTTTAGCGTGTAGCTTTGCTTTATGCTCAATTTATTTGTCATTTACCATGCATACCAAGGCAGCTATTTTGTGGTACTGTCCAGGACAATTTCTCAGATTGCCAAAGGTAATTGCGATCCAGAAAGACTGCCTTCCCCTGGTTTAAGATTGTTTCCCCATTCTGAGGACTGGTTTCTCTCTAGAACTGGCAGATTCAGTGGACTGGAAGAAGAGGGCTCTAGAAGCACTGAGGAGGAATCCAAATCCGAAACAGTTCCGGACAATTTTGGAAGAGATCCTTGAAGAGAAACTGGAGAGAATGGGAGTGAAGCAGGTAAGATCCATGAAAAGAAAACACTGAAAGAGAACGAGAACGTTCTCCTCCCTTCCTAACACACCAGCTTTTTCTCTCTCCTTTTTTTCTCTTTCTTTAAAGAACTCTGAATTCCTGTTTCTAGGATTGCAATACCTATTAATATGTCTGGTAATAAAGAGTCACATCTTAGCATAAACCTCACTGCATCATCCTCAGTGTGTGTGGCCACTCACTCCTAGCTAGGCAGAAGAGTGCTACGGTGTTGCCTTTTCTCCTTCTTCAATGCCAGGAATCTTTATTTGAGAAACATGGCTTGTGAAGGGGGCTACATTCCTCCCACTGCCCCAGGGGGAAATCAGGAAATCAGTACCTTTTCCCAAAGTGCATGTTAAGGAACCTTTTGCATAATTCATTCCTGGACTCAATAATCATGCTAGCAGTGATTAGAATCACAACAACACATGTGATTAGATTAGTGCAACAGATATTGCAAATAATGGAAGAAATGAAGTTGCAAGGTGTAGTCATAAGGCTAAGAGTAAGGAGATCCTTTAAAAATCGTGAGTGGTAGTTTGATTCACTTTTTAAAAGTCCTGAAATACTGGAGGAAGGGGGTTATTTTTAAGTGCAATGAAACAATACCACAGAAAAAAGTAAGAAAATAAATTAGATATAAAAAATGGAGCATGGTGGTTAGAGGGTTGGACTAGGAATCTGGGAGCGCCAGATTCTAGGCCTTATTGGCCATGAAGTTCACTGAGTGATATCTGGCCAATCCTAGTTTCTCAGCCTAAATGACCTCACAGGGTTGTTTTGAGGATGAAATGGAAAAGAAGACATGCTTGTAAGCCATCTTGGATCCCTTGTAAGAGGTATGCATATAATAACAGTAATAATACGTTCAATTATATGTAAACAACAAAGGCAGACCAAATATCCATGTGTACACCCATTCAAGAGAAGTGCTTATCTGCTATCCATTCAAATATTGAAAGCATGTGAGGTGAACATTTGTTCTTTCCAGTATTGTAATATTAATGTTAGCTATCAAAATAGCATGGAAAATCAATTTATGATGACTACAAATTAACTTTCAGGTAAATAATTTAAAAATAATGTATACATCAATAAAAATTACGCAGTGTGTCCACTGCAATGTTTATCACATTATAACCACCTCCCTCAAAGAGGTGAGCATTGGACATGTGCAAAACAAATGATTAAAAAAGGATTAGTGGTATTATAATTGCAGCAGTTAGCTGACTTAACTAAACCCTTATTTAAAAGATGTAATCTCCAATAAACATGAAATAAGCATTTTTTGCTGAAACCATCACAACTTCAGATATAGATGCTAAAGTGCAATTCATTGATTAGATGGCATTGGACATTTAATTTCCTATTGCATTCCTGCATTACATGGTATGTATTTTATTTATGCAGCAGTAATAAGTATTTGTAAACATGGATGGTGAGTTGATATAACTGTTCAGCCTCAACAAGTGTTCCAACAGTGATGGAGAGTGTGGAGCTGTAAAAACTACAAGGCCAAGACTAGATTCTTACAAATATTGCAAAGATAAGCATTGCTACTGAGCCTTAGCAGACAAACATTTCTTACTCAAATCTGAAAATAACAAATACTCATAATCAATCCCCACTAACTGATGCAAAGTAAAACTCAGCTTATCCATCCAAATCTTCTATGAAAATATTATCTTATCAATTTTTAAGTCTGCCTTTTGCCATAAAGTCAATTTAGCATGAGAAAATGGATCAAAATGTAATTGATATAATGTTATCCACCAAACGTTTTTGGCAATCATAACAGGATGGAAGTCTGTCTGTTTTAATATGCCAAGAGCTTAATGCCATCCATTTGGAAAGAGGATCTAGACAAGATTTCCCAAGTAGAAAATCTAATTAAGTGGAAAAAGACCAAAGTGTAATACAAGTCAGCATATGAATTTATCCGGAGGGATCCAAAGACCCACTTATTTGAAATTCATATCATTTTCAAGGATACTTGTGGCAGAGAAAAAACACACACACCACACAATACAATACAATGAATTTATTTACTTAGAAAAAACAACAAAAACAATTGATCCATTGTTCTGTTTTCTAAAAAGAAGTTGCCAGGAAAGAATAAAAGTATAACGAGGCAAACTGTTAAAATCCAATGCAGATAATGTGGAATTATTCAATACTGTGAACATTGGATTGGGTCAGAGCAAGGAAGAGTGCAATTCTACAAACTGAATGACCCCACAGATATAAGGGGAAGGAAACAATTTCACCAATTCTCAATCCCAGCCTGAAGCTTCTGGAAAATGTTCCTGAAAATCTACTCTGGGAGGCTGGGGTACTGTAAGGAGGGATTAGCTAAAATAATTGCTGCATCTCCTTTCAAGAAGGAGCATTTCTGTTCATGGGTGGTCTGTTCTGGAACCAACCCCATATTTAAAGGGGAAAACTTTTTATTGTGTGTGTGCCATTGTGCATTGAAACAGTTTAATTCTGCACTTTAACATGCTTGCCTTTAATGTTAAATGAAACATTACTGCTCATAAACAGCTACAGAATTGAGTCAGTTAAATTTATTGTCGGGGAAAATACTACCTATGGGGAAAAAAAAAACCACCCTGGGGATATTAAATACCTAGGTGGCTCATAGGCTTTGAATTAAATTAAGCATTAGAAAAGAAGGGCAGCAAACAGAGAACCTGGCGTATGAGCTACAATTCAGCTCAGTGCTGTATGGTGTTTCTCAGATTTTTCTATTAATGAAACTAATCATACCAGAACTGAGGGAGGTATCTGTTTTCAGTGAAAAATTATTGGTCTCTCCCAAAACCACAAGAGGTAATGGAAAAATCCATTGGTGTTTTCTCCATTAAAAGGAATGGGAGTTAAGCAAAAAGATCCCCTTGAGTCAAGTCCCATCTAGATCTGAGCTCTGTTCATTTGTTTTCTGCATATAGTGAACATGCATCAGTAGAGGAGTTGTGGTAACGGGCTCTGCCCCTACCTGTGCACATGCCATTCAGTGTTGGAAGCAACACTGAAGCAAATTTGGTGCATTCAACAGAGGAAGAGTCTCCCACTATGATAACTTCTACCAACCCTCTACCGACATACACTTTCCATACTTATGAGGAATGTATGAAAAGGGGATTGAATGAGCAGCAAGATAAAAATTATGCAACACTATGGTTATTCAGATTCTTTTTTCCTGATAGGGTACAAAAGGTATCCCAGCTGAAACCTATCAACACTTGAAAAAAGGGATTAAAATCCAGCAACAACAGAAGGGCAACACATTTCCCCATTTCCTTGAATTGAGAAACCAACTTGAGCAAGAAGTGAAAAAAAGAATCCGTTGGGATCAGAAAAATGAAGAGAGCATGCCCCTGCAATTCACAGTCCGCTCAGGTAAGAGGTGATATTATTATTATTCCTATTATTAATATTAGTATTATTAGTATTAATTTCCCTTTAGATTATTGCTTTGTGAAGCAGGGCTGTCAAGGTCAGGACAGTTTGGAAGATGGTCTTTCATAGGGTCACGAGTCAGAGATGTGAGCACATAATCGTGGCAACACACACACACATACTTGGCCTTTCCCAGATTTCCAAAAAGGGAAAACAATCTAATATAATCAAAGTCTTTAATATGTTTGCAATCAATTAGACCTGTTTGGACATGAACACATGTCATGGTAATGTTCTGTTTCACTCCTTTGAAATGGGGGTATCTCTCCAGAATTAAGAGTGATCTGCAAATAGTGTAAGAATAGGCCACATACTAGCCAACCTGTTTTCCTCCATATGTTTCCACGCTTTCCTTTCAGGTAAAAACCAAATGAGTGAACATGCTCCAATCCAGGTTGCATCTTCCAAGCAAAGGAAGGAACAGGCTGAATTACAAACTTATGCCTCAAAGGTACCCATACCAGCTCCCCGGAGCAAAGGTAGTTCCTTGGCTAGTTTCATGGAATCTCCCAGGTTACCTTCTCCAAAGCAAGCCAGGAGCAGCCCAACTTCCCCGCAGCACTCTGCTGTTCATCATCCCAGGTGAGTCCTTTATTAAAAGGTTCTGGGTTAGAATCTGTCTTCCTGTCTCGTGCTGAAATGTCTTGTTCTGCTCTTAGTTGTATTGTATGAACTGTTCTTGTAGGCTACTTTGAATTAATTAATTAATGTAAAGCAATGTAAGGTCCAGGGCATGAGTGGCCAGATGACAGATAACGCACCAGGACCCAGGCAACAAGGAAAGGTGATACAAAGCCAGAGTCCAATTACCAGTCCAAATCATAGTCCAAGTCATAACGCAAGTCATAATGCAACATCAGAGCCAGTGTGGTTATTCTGACGTTTGGCCAGCAGGAGGAGCCTTGAAGCTGCCCAGATCCTGACAATGAGGTATAACTTGATCAACATCATCATCATTGTCGTCATCAGGCCATTGGGCTCAGTGCAGGAGTCCAAGTTAAAACATCCCTAACAGATGGCTGTCCAGCTGCATCTTTGCCTTCAGTGTGGGACAGCCTATAATCTAGATATTTGGTTCCATCATCATGTTGTTCGAACAGTTAGAAAGTTCTTCCTCATGTCTAGCCAGAATCTGATTTCTTGTAGCTTAGAGAAATGTCCATTATTCTGTGCCCTGCACTCTTGGGTGATCAAGAAGGGATCCTGGCCCTCCTCTGTGTGACAACCCTTCAGGTGTCTGGATGATGATGGTGGTGATGCTGCTGAGTATTCCTGTCCTAAAGACAGCTATTTCCCCCTCATTGTGAAAGAAGGGCAAGTTCTCACCATTCTGATGATCCTCCAAAATGTTCTCAATGAAAACTTAATCCAAATCCCTGTATAGCAGGCTAGACAAGAATATTTATTTCTCAGTGTTTCTCTGTGTTACGTTTCTGTTTATCAGCACGTCACCTTTCAGCTCTGAAGAAGAAGAGTGTGAGAAAAATCCAAGTGTTACCTCTCCAAAGCTCACACCCCTCAAGAGAGAACCAGAATCTTCCAGAGTAGCACAGATAGAGGAGAGTGAGTGGGATTCATCTGATGTAGATTCTTCTGAAAGGAAAGATAGTTCAAGAAGAGTTCTTTCCACCACAGCAGCAACAAATTCAGGTGAATAATAATACTTATTTATAGGCCAAGAGACTAAAGGCAACTCTCAGGCAGTGCTTCAACAAGCTCAGGAGCTGACGTTCTGTTCACATGTCACCACTAGTGGATGAAGTCACTTCTTTTCTTCTTTTGCTTCCTTTAAGTGGGAGCAAGGAGGCTTGTGAGCAAGTGGGAGCAAGTGAGCAAGAACTCACTATGCTTTGAGTTCTTTGAGCTGAAATAGCAGCATTATGGGAATTCGGATGAATCACATATACTAACATTGTGGCAGGAAGTGGGTGTCTTCTGAGGATGTGTGCTGTGTCAACAGGTTCCAACATGCATGAGATGCTGAAAGGCTGCTGCTTGCCATGTCTAGGACAAGACTTCATTCTTCAGCATCTGAGCTTTGCATATCCCATTAATCCATGAAAGGCATGGGTTTCTACTATGTAGACTATAGCCCTGTAGAAGGGATCTATTTCCCTTTCTCTTGCAGCAGCCTTCCAAAACCTGGTTTGGGCAAGTTTTGGACTGCAGTTACCAGAATTCTTGACGTTTGGCCATGTTGGCAAGGGCAGAATGGAGTTGGTCCACAGCATCTAGAATGCCAGTTTGGGGGAAGGCCTGCTAGCACTCCAAGCTGCACAACTGCAATTTGATTCAGCTTAATTAAATCCCCACATATTTTGATCTACCCTCTGCCATTCTTCCCCTTTCTCACCTTTATTAAACCCCATCTCATGTCCCTCTCAGAACTGCTGTTTCTGTTGCTCACAACATGCCACAAGTAATCACACAAGGCACCCACTTAGAATTGCAGAAATGGGCACATTTCATATATCGTTTCATTATAATTCCATTCCATTCTCTTTCTGCACTGATCTGCATTTTTAAAATCTCAAAATGTATATTTTAATATGTATTTAAATACATATTTTAATATGAATCACTTCTGTGCTGCTTTGAGAAGTGCAGACAGGACATTTCACACAGAAAATTTGCCAAAGAGAAATTCCTCAAGCATCTCTAGTTCACATGTGATTGGTTAGCAGTGGACTTACCAGTGTGGATGCTCCGCACAACTGCCATTGCATTTAAAAGCCATTTCCTGCCCCATAAAGGCAGGGGTGGTGTGCCCACAATCTGTTTCTTGTGAAGATAAAAACTCTTGCCACACAGAGGAGTGGAATAGTATGTTACATGTCTATTGTCATACATTTCACAACACCAACAGCCCATTTCTTAGCTTTGTCATTCTGGGTGCTTTCCTTAACTCTTTAGCTTTCTTGACTCAGAAATGGGTCTTTAAGAAGTCACTTATAAACAAGTTTGCTATTGACTGTGATTAGATTCTGATATCAGTTGATTCCGCATAGAAACTATGGTGCAATCAATGGCGAAACACCTGGAGCGGACACTGAGTGCTCCTAGAAGAAAACCTCCTGGTAGAGTGAAGCTCTTTTCTGTCGAAACTGAGAAAGTTCCTACGCCCAGAAACTCATCTAAAAAACTTCAGGTACTCTGCAATGTGCATTTGATCATAAAACCAGACAGTAGGCATCATTTTTTCATTTCTTAAGGCTTCTAATGCACACATGTGCAGTTTCCATTATGTACTGTTTACTAAGAGCACAATCCTGTTCACATTTATTCAGAAGTAAAACTTACTGTGTTCTATGGGCCTAATTCCTAGTAAATATAGTCTTGTAGCTTTAGTGTGTAGTGTTTTGGCAAACAGCATAACTTTATCATAGCCATTCTATCAAAAGCAACAGTAGGCAGCAAGCAATTAAAAGAGCTTAACATTTTGGTGGAACCCATTTAACCTTCTCTGATATTTGCAAATTTGTATTTATTGGATACCATTACACTATTGGCCACATTCTGCCAATGGCTGAGGATTGAACAAGGCACAATCTAATAGGAAATTCTTCTGCACAAGACCCATGGAAATGAATAGAGGAATAGCTGTGCTCCACCTGATTGAAGGTCTAGCTAGTCCAGTATTCTGTTCTTCACTGACCAACCAAATGCTCTGGGAAGTGCACAGAAAGGACATGAGCACAGAAACAGCCATGTGCTCCCATGCAATGGGCATTTAGGGGCAAATGGTCTTTGATACTGAATTATGCAGCCATTACAACTAGTATCCATTGATGGGCTTCCCCTCTTCTCTTTCTCTAATTCACTTGGTTGGACCAAACATCCCAGTTGATGTAATAACTACATCTTGAAATAGTGATTTCCATTGTTTAGTGAAGAACTACATGAGTGCTATTGAATAGTTCTTCTCTATTTCAGTTGTGCACAGCATGCCTCTCTTCCCTTAATAGAGAATATTTGGCATTCATATGCTCAGTTCTAAGGTGATGAATGAGTATAGGAAGCATTCCTAGAAGTTCTGATATTGAGCATAGAACAGAACAATTTAATCCACAGCTCAGAACCCGGGCACCCCAGAAAACTGTCATATTTAGTATTTTATACTGGTTTTCAAGAAGCAAATAACACCTGCTCCAGAGCTTAGATATTATAGTTATGAAGAATGGTTCAAGCCATTTCTAGTTCATGTCATTTGTACACATATTCAGTCATAAGTCCTTTCTATCCAATTTCTACTTTAAGGTGTGTTAAAAAAACAGATAAAATCATTTAAATTAAAATGCTGCTTTTAAAAGCATTTTATTGAAATGTATGCATTTCTCAACATATCTGATTGCAAAATATGCATTTGCTTTGGTACCTTTTTTAAACCAGTAAAAGCATCAAAAATTGGGAGAAGTGCAAAATTGGAAGGTTAATTGTGTTCTGATTTGCACATTACTCTGGGAAGTGTGGATCTGGTCAATTTGCCTTGGAATTCACATAGATTCAATGCCTCAGACATGCCAATGTTTAGGAGGCTTTTGTATGTTTTCTGCACTGCTTTCTTATGTTCTCTCTTCCCCTTTGCTTTAGTTAATTGAACAGGAGGGCAGCGACTTGGAGATTTCTTCCTTGGAGGAAGTCACCCAGCAGGACACCAAAAGCTGGCTGAAAAAGCAGCAAGATGCAAGGAATAGCCAGAATTTGCCTCAGTCCCAGGGAATCAGGCTCTGGAGTTCCAGCAACCCCAGGAATGATGCCTGGTGATTCCTGTATTTAGCTGAGCTGTGCCGGACCACATAACCTGGTTGAGAAGGAACAGAACCCCATGAAAAGCCAAAGAAAATTATTGTAAACTCACAAAGAAAAGAAAGGGATTTAAAACAAATTGAACATCACCAGTTTTAGGTATAATTTTCCTCCCAAATGTTGCATTATTTGCTAGAATGTGTCCCACACTTGTATAACTTCCCAAAGGGGTGTCCACAAGGTCCCACTCGCCTTCCCCACTTGCGGTCCCCTCAGAGTCCTGGTCAGCTGAATGCGGAGAGTTCGGCTCATAGTTGCGCATTTGAGGAAACGAGTTTAAAGTGAAGGTTGTTGAATCAAGCTGGCCACTTGATGGCACCACAACTTAAGAAATATCTTTAGATTCCACCAGTGGCACTTCTTGCTAAAGAAAGCTTTTTCAAATTACAGTGAAGTTGAGTTGAATGATCCATCATAAGCATCTGTGTAAAATGAAATGTACAATAACAACACTCTGGCTTGATCATGAATCTACCCCCACCATTTCGTAATAGTAGTAGTAGTAAAAAATCATTTATTTTTGTTATTTTGTGCAATGCTATAGTATTTCCCAGAATCATATTCTTTGCATGTGCTATCTTTGCAGTTGAGCACACTTCAAACAAAAAGTATTTTAAGACTTCTCAGACACTGCTGAATTGGTTGGGGAAGGAACAGTTACCCAGGCAGATCTCCTTGCTCTGGCAGCACAAAAAAGTAATATATGTTTATATGTTTCTCTAAAAACTGCACAATTAAAAAAGTTTCCCAATTTAAGACAAGAAATAGAATTTTATTTTTTAAGTAAATATAATTACAATTTAACTTCAGTTCCTCCAAGTGGTAAATCGGGCGTTTGATTCTATTGTAGAAGGATGCTGGAATTTTTCAGCCATGGAAACTTCAGTCAATGTCTATAAATTATTCAAACCACAGAGTATCAGCCATCACTGGTAAAATTTTCTGATGATAGGAAAGGGGTGAATAATCTCCAAAAACTAATTGTTTCTACATTGGGTTTTGTTTTTCTGATGCAAAGTTTTGTTGCAGCTGGTGTGAGCATATTAAATGTTCAATATTAAAGTCATTTTTACTAGACTTTAACTTAAAATTCCAAAGGCACACATTACATTCCCATGTTTAACAAATCGCAAAATGTGTTGTGG
Organism: Varanus komodoensis; assembly: GCF_004798865.1. Taxonomy (NCBI): domain Eukaryota; kingdom Metazoa; phylum Chordata; class Lepidosauria; order Squamata; family Varanidae; genus Varanus; species Varanus komodoensis. The sequence goes on from NW_025335268.1 coordinate 89,642,051, forward strand.
TTTCAGCAGTTTTCATGGTTTAATAGTGGTTAAGTGAAGATTTTTTACCTGCAGAATACTAATGTTGCTAGTTGTGAAGTTGCGTCTGACCCATTGCGACCCCATGGACAACATTCCTCCAGGCCTTCCTGTCCTCCACCATCCTCCGGAGTTCACTTAAGCTCACACCGACTGCTTCAGTGACTCCATCTAGCCACCTCATTCTCTGCTGCCCCCTTCTTCTTTTGCCATCAAAGAATACTAATACATATGCACAATTCTGCATTAAGCTATCCTAATTTATCCTTGCAAAATTCATGTAGCAGCTGTATATTTGCATGAAGTATCAAATAATATTCATAGAATGCTGCTTACTTAACACAATATTTGTCATGCCATAGATAAAATGATGGACTAGAGCAGGGTGGCCATTTGCCTGGGGAGGCTGGCTCCCTCTGGCAAAATGCACTGTCCTGTCAGCAGCAAAATCCTCCAGAACTTTCTTGAAAGGAAGAGGAGAACAACAACAACAACAACACAATGTGTGCCCTGTTTACTGGCAGGTATCTGGAACAGCACAACCTACAAGGTGTTCTGAGTCAAGAAGACCATAGGACCTTCTTTTGTTGCCAAAAGAAGCTTTGATGCCATTAAGAAAGGCAAGCCCCCTCATCCTTGAATGGGGAGAGCTGGATGTGAATGATGAAACACACACACAATCATTTTGGAATGACTAGATATTGCACTGAATAATATCAACCAAATCCTTTTGGTTGAATTTTCCATTTGTTCTGCAATGAGTGCTCATCCCCACAATTTGAACAGTTTGACAGCTGATTAAACAAACACAAACAAATAAACTGGCTCAGAAAATACACAGATTTAGAGAAAAAGAATAAGCATTGTTAATTAACTATGTGGAATGGAACTATAACTGTGATGGTATACTATTATTGAAGCTTTATTTACTTTAAAAAGTGTGCCTTTTTACTCTAATACTGTAATCTAGTGGCTAAATCTATGGACAGGGTGGAGCATGCACAAAAACAATGTGTCTCCTTATTAACTGGTGCTCCCAGGGCACTGTCACAGGTGCAGAAAGAGCACGGTACTAAATGCATACTTAATTACGAGAGAACATGGCTCAGAGAATAGCTGGATGAATTAAATGTGAATCAGATCAAGACCAAGGTCATGTTTAATTACCATTCTATATGGAATCATATTAGAATAGGGAGCACACTTGCAAATCATGTGTTAATTAATGCTATCTTTGAGAAAGAGCAACCATGTCCCAAGCTGTCACTGAAGGAAATCCATATTTGCAATCCTACAGTGTTAGATGTTCAGTGAACATCACTTCCTACTACACGGAGCTGTAGAATAGATATGTCCTTCCTCCCATGCAGAAAACTGCTGTGTTTTTAAGCAATCAATATGAAACAAAGCTGTGAAAGGCCAGTACTGCGTGCAGAAGAGTCATGAAGTTCAAAGGTTCATGCAAGCTCACTTCTAAAGTGATCATGATTTAAAAAAAAAAGCGCTTATTGAAACCGAGGTTTTGTTCTTCCGGGGCTTTTTTTGCACTGCACTGACTAGTTATGGAGCTGCAGCTATAAAACAAGGAGTAGCAGTTAGAGGATGAATTTGTTGTGGGCTTCACAAATGAAGCAATACACATGACCATCTAAAGTGTGTATGCATGCACACATGTGAGCGCACGCATATGCATAGGGTTATTAAGTCCAGGGTCTACAATTATTGAGCTGCACAGCTGACTGCTTGGGAACAGTGTGACAGACCATTCTGCATGAAATGACACAGGTGGCCCAGCCTCTTCTATGGTGCAAGAGGTAGAGGCAAAACCCATAAGCAGACACTATGAACTGGAAACATCATTCCAGTAACCAGCTGTGCATGAATGTCAGTCCAGATCATAAATGAGAGGCATAATTTGCGGGTATTTTATTCAAATTTACTTATAAACCTAAAGCAAAAACCCTAGGTTTGAGGGCTGGAATTTTTAAACAATACATGGGAAAACAGGTATTCACGTCTCACTCTCAATTCATGAAATCAGTGTCTGAAATCTGTCCTCTTTTAAAATCAGCCAATAACTATATCTTCATAGCCTCAGATCACCATTCTGAAGTTCCGAAACTGAGATAAAACTTTACATGAGTATCCATATTACCAAATTATTCATTTATTTGGTGGCTGTAATTGTTTATTTCATTTCCTTACCACCCAATAGCCAAAGCTCTTTCAGTGGTTCTTAGAAAAACCTGCAAAGTTAAGCCAGTTGAATCATTCATTTCTGAAATAGCCTTATAAATGTACAAATTAAAACAAAAAGAAAAGAAAGCCAATAATCACCAAGGAGCAGACATACAAACTAATGAGACTTGCTAGATTATACTATGTTGGTGGGTTTACACAGCACAGCAAGCCATGGTGGTTTTTTACCATTGTTGGGCTCTTGTGTCATCTGAACTCCTTTGTGATATTTCAGTGTGGAACTTTTGGTGTTTAGAAACCACAAACAGAAACAATGGTCTGTTGTATGATTTCTTGGTACCACGATGGCTTGCTGTATCATATGAACCCAGAACAACACAACTCATTGTGACACCAAGGTCAGAACCAGAGAGTTGCTTGGCAAGAGTGGCCTCTTGCTGCTTTCGCCAAGTAGATAACCAGAGATAGCCAGCTCTTTGTGGCTGCTGTTCTACTCAGCTGCCAGAGGTGTCCCCACTCTGCCACCTCCTGTTGCACCTGGCCCTAAAGGACTTCTTTAGGGCAGGAGTGGGCAGGAAGCTGCTCAGCACTGGGAAAGGAGCAGCTGATTCTCACCCCTCCCAGGAGGACTCAGAGGCAGAATCAGCAGAGTGACACCTCTCCCTTCCACAGCACCGCCCAAGGGATTTCCACCTCTTTTGCCTGAGTGTGGATCAAGCAGATCCCCCACTCCGGGATCTTCCCTCTTCCTCTGCTTCTAGGGTCATGAACCTGTTTGCACATCAGAAACTGCTGGAGAGACATGGAGAGACAAACATGGCTCTTAATCACAGCCGTCAAAGAAAGGAGCTTCATTCCTTCCCAGGGTGTCACCTGGATACTGCCTGGAGGACTGAGAGGAAAGGAAATAGGAGGAGGGAGTAGAGTTACCATCATGAGCCTGATTGTCCTTCAGGTACATTCAGGTAAATAACTGGGAACTGTGGTAACCATACAGCGATTTGCATGTTACGACGTGTGAACCCATCCTGTGTTTCATGAGGGTGCTCTCATGACACTGTAACACATAAGGATTAAAAGCAAGATATCATTTTGAATTTAGCCACATGGTGGTGCTTTTAAACTACTTTCATGTACAATAAAAACCTTAATAGAAAGCACCTATGTAGCTGTATAATTTTTTGAAGGAAAAGAACCATAACTGGAATGTGGTTATCTCCATTATCAGCCTAATACAAGTTTCTCACCTAGGATATGTGTGAGACTGGATTACACCAAGTGAGCAGGAAGTGAGATATGATCAACCTTCATATGGTATGCTTTGAAGCTGGAAATGGAACAAAGAAAGGGATTCTACACAGTAAATAATATATTAACATTCATAGATAATACTTGATTGAGATCTGATAGTACACATGATCCCTTCTCTATTGAACATGCAAGTTGATGTCTGCTCCATTGCATCCTCCAATCTCTCAGAGCAGATTTGGGACTGCTAAGGATGGGAATCTTTTCCATGAATGTTGTCCCTTCCATTTGCAGAAGTGAAGAATTAGATTTGGATTTTTGGACTTGGATATCAGCCAAGGCTTTATGTGTTGACAAGTTGTTGATGTTTTACAAACGAACTTCTGCTTCTGAAGAGATGGAATGTTTAAGAACATTCCATAGCAGCCCTGAAGTTTAGCCAAAGGCTAAGGAAACCTGATTTCAATCATTACAATAAACATTACAATTGCCAAAGTAATTGTTAAGTTTCAAGGCAAATAGCATCCTGCCTTTATTTCAGGGTGCTTCTTTTATTGGATGTATCTGATGTTGAGAATAAACTGGTAAAATCTGTTTTTTCTTCATATTGTGTGTTCTGTGCTTTGATTTAATGTATCACCAATCTCTCTACAAGCCTATCTCACAAGATTATAGCAAACTGGGTTTGACTTTAAAAACAGCTATACAGATGATAATAATAATTAGAAATATTGAAGTATGGTATGCCCCTCTGCCATAGCATGAATGCAAGACTCTGATAGAAATACCGTTTATCTTCTAGAAGTTGTTGATGCTTCCTTCACATCTACAAGCCACTCTATCATATATAGATTTCCCAGGGAATGTCATACTGCATTAATTAAGCGTCACTAAGGGTTGCAATATCCATCCCTTCAGATCAAAACAAATAAGCGTGACACCTCTGAACACTAATTTCCAAGCCAGGAAACAATACATAACAGATGTTAAAGAGATTGTGCTACATTATAGTTGATTAGAGCAAAAAGCCAGTTATTATCACTGGCTATCTCTGCTGCCAGCTGATAAACGAGATATGTTTTGACTAAGAATGTGACTCAATAAGCATCAATCTTTCTGGGTTTCATACAGGAATGCATGCAAATAGCCCTGACACATATATTGGAGCTTAACATCAACCTTTGCCTTTCATATTGTACCAGATTTAGTCATTCCCTGAAAGTTATTTTGCCACTTTGTCAGAAGCATCTCCCTGCCCCTCCATGGCAGTAACAATATATTCCCAAAATCTGCTGCCCAAATCGGCTGTCTCACTTTGCTTCATGGTAGAGCTCGCCCTGCCCTTCATTTTTTTTAACTTTGCTCTTCACCTTAGCAGAGGAGTGGGCAACTTATAGCCCTCCAGATGCTATTAGATTGCAACTCCCATCATCCCCAGCCAGCAGAACTGATGAGGAATGTTAGGAGTTAAGGCCACAAGCTAAGGGGCCCCAAATAGGATTGGGATGAAGCCTAGCAGAATCAGTTCATGTTGGATTTGCAGACTTTTTCCTATGTTTAGCCTGGTCTTTAGAGAGCTGAACCAAGACGTCTGTGAATGTTCACAGAGTGAAGGTTGCACAATTGGCAACCATTTTCCATGTCCCATGTAGCAGCACAAATGGCTGCTGGTTGTGGCATGGAAGAGGGGTGCTCCTGGCAGTCACATGAGACTTAGATCCTGAAAAGCCCAGGGAACTTGGCTGATTCCCACTCCCCAAACAGATTCCTCTCACATCATTAGCCACGAGTTGCCCATTCCTGCCTTAGCCCATCAGTGGGTAATTGGCAGCCCATGGATCTGACAAGTATAGCACTCAGAATCATATGTAATGTCTTCTGGTATGGTGCAAAAGGGACATTATTAGCTCTAGGCATTCTTTCCAAAGCACACTTCAAGAGGGAGGGAAAACTGCCAGGAATCCAAAGAATTTTTGCCACTCTCATACTTCCTGCTTGCAGCTTCCTTTTCCACAGAGGCAGCTAGATCCAACCAGGGATTTCCAGTCTCTGCCTGTCTGGATATATGCTGTGAGCAGAGGCAAGTAAATAAATTTGGTGGCAGTAAAGTGATGGAACCAGCTGTCCTTATGCTATTCTCTGAAGTAGCCTCCAAGACAATCTAGTTACTAATGTTCTACAGCTCTGCCTCTAACCAGAACTCTTCCCTCCTGGTTTCTTGAGCACATCTTACCTTAGTGAAGGTACCCAAAGAGAAGTAGTTTACTCAGACTGCTGCTCAGCCTTAGAGGTCCCAAGCCAGTTCTTCAAGGACTTCATCAGTTGCTGAAGAGCATGAAGCACCAGTGCCCCGTAATTGCTCAAGTTTGAGGAGAAGGGCTGATATTACTGGCAGGGCAGGGAGTGATGGCTTGGGGCCAATTCCAAAATGCCCAATCTGTGTTTTGTCAATTTAAATCTACCTTGCCTGCCACTGGGATACCAGTCCTGCTATAGGTAAGATCCAGGCTAAAGCACAGAGGCCAGAGAATGAGAGAGCAAGTATGTAAAAGTCCCCAAGCTGAGGCACAGGGAATAGCTGTCAGAAGGTAGATGGGGGTCTACCACCTCAGTCAAATGCCCCACCTGAAGCTGTTCCTGGGGCAGGTTTCACCCAGCCCATGCCAGGCTCTTATCAGTACTTAAACTTTCAGTTGCTGTCCAGCTGGGCCAAAAATAGGTGGATACTCTTATCCTTCAGGCAAGGAATTAAGTGAGTCATAGTCACTGTGAGTCATAGTCACATAGTCAGAAGAGTCCCCTGGACCACAAGGTGATCAAACCGGTCAGTCCTAGAGGAGATCAACCCTGACTTCCCTTTAGAAGGCCAGATACTGAAGATGAAACTCAAACACTTTGGCCACCTAATAAGAAGGAAGGACTCACTGGAGAAGAGCCTAATGCTGGGAACAATTGATGGCAAAAGAAGAAGGGGACGGCAGAGAATGAGGTGGCTAGATGGAGTCACTGAAGCAGCTGGTGTGAGCTTGGGTGGACTCCGGGGGATGGTGGAGGACAGGAAGGCCTGGAGGAGTGTGGTCCATGGGGTCACGATGGGTTGGACTCAACTTCGTAACTAACAACAACAACAACAGTCACTGTTGGCTGAAGACAAAGGAGGTCATTGCCCTTTTCTTTGTAATGGTGCTCATTTATTTCTTCAGGCTAACTGATCTGTGTTCAACAGCTGTTCACATGGAACAATTCTGGAGGAATTGATCTGTATTAATTCCTTTCCAAGATGACCTCTAAGACTAATGTGCATATCAGAAATTTGCTATCCACTATCTTTTGCACTTCCCTGAATGTTGCAAGAAAGTTCTTAGCCATTCAAATATATGGAAATATAATTTAAATTTTGAAAGAAAATGTGCTTTTAAAGTCATAGAAGATATACAAGAACATACATATTTATTTACATTTATATTTAAATAAATATAAGTACAAATATGTATCCATATTTTGAGGGGGTTGAAAAAACAATACATATTAACGGGGAAATGAAACAGAATTATGGCTAAAAACATGTGAAAGTGATGCAGATCAGAAACAGGCAGATTCATCTGTACTTCTTTTCTTCACCATACTGGTTTTAGATCGCACCCTGGCAGATTGTCTAACTGACATATAAGCACTGGTGGATCATCCATTTCATTCAGCCATCATCAAGGGATGGCTGTCTCTTCCTTTTATACAAAAGTGTGGCCCTTGTTAGAGTCCTGTAGTGCAATCTATAGATCTGTGCTTTAGTTTAGGGCCCTGATATTGAAAGGAACACCTCCTACCATGTACACCTAGCCAGATCCTAAGATCATCTATGGAGGCCTTCTCCTGGAGCCAACTTTAAAAGAAGCAAGGAAGGTGGCTACAAGGGGAAGGGTCTTCCTGGTTGTGGCACCCTGACTGCGGAATCAGCTCCCCAGGAAGTTACACCTGGCACTGACTCTTTATACATTTCAGTGCCAGGGCAAAACCTTTTGATTTTCCTGGCATTCTAATCATGAAATATGACTGTTCAATTTTACACTGATTTTTATTCATATTGTCATTGATACGTATATTGCCATTGGTGATATGTATTATCTTTATTTTTTTAATTTGTTGTTCATGATGTTTTGGATCTTGCCAAGTGTTTTGATGTTTATTGATTTTGAACTGCTTATCTCATATTGCCTTTTCATTATTTTATCCCTGTTTTATCACTGTTTAGAGATCTTGTTTGCTGAATGAACGGTTTATAAAAACTTTAGATGGATGGATGGATGGATGGATAGAATACTACAGTGGCAGACAAGGCCGACTTGCCTCCTCCCCACAGTTGCCCTTTTCTTGGTCATAGCTTAATTCTTCCCCAACCTGTTGTGTGGCATACCTAGATTCCAGCTGCTTACAACAGGTGAAGGAGGGAGGCAAAGAGAAGCCAACAGCAATTGTAAAAGAATGGGCCTGAGGAATGGCACCTCCCTGATTTCTTATTGCTTTGGAGGATCTAAAGCAGGGGTCTCAAACTCAACTTACCTGGGGGCAGTCTGGCTGAGGCTGGGCCGCATCAAGTATTCCACCACCGTGGTGGTGGTGGGCCGCTCATCCCACGTCGCTCCCGGAGGCTGGTCTGGACACCGCCGGCACTTTGAAGGCCTCAGGGCCCCTCCCCCGTGCCCTGTCCATCCCGGCAATTGGCCCGCTGGCCGCGAGTTTGAGACCCCTGATCTAAAGGCACAGAATGGGTCTCTAGCTTGCCATCTGGCAACTCTAGACTGTAACAGGGTCATTCGTGGTACTATACACCTTCTGGTGCCAGAATCGTGGTTTTCCTGTGAATTGCATATCCATATCGCAAAATCAGGATTTTTAAATAAAAATGATAAATGAATTCAAGGAGAAATGCTTATGATCCGGAACTCAGTAGTGCTTGTTTTAAAGCTCAGAGTTAATATACTGCACATTACAATTATGCCATGTTCTTGATGTACTCTGCATTTATAACACATCAGAGAAATGGAAAGGAAGCAAAGGGATTACAGAATTCAAGAGAATAACTGAAAAGAACTATAAATGTGTAAATCCATGGGAGACAATGTCGAAAAAGTGCACATTGAAGGGAGGGAACTTACTTTTAATCGAGTTTAAATGGAGAAACAGGTGCCCTGATAATTCCTTTACACAAAGATTTGTTTGTAATGGCATTAGAAAACAAATTTAGCTTTCCCACAAGAGAAATAGGAAGGAACAAAAGCTTAATCCAAAATGAATTTCCCTCTTTCTGCAAAGATGAGATTCCAAAACAACCGTGAGACAATGAAATCCTATTACCAGCACATGCCACTGGGATTGGGGTAAGCTAACACTCAATGTAGAAATGCATTTTATGCAAATTAAGAACGTTAATATGTGGTGTGACTTGTAGCATATTCTGCATTCAGCGATGCACCAAAGCACAATACACAGAAAACTGCCTTTTGGAATCTCTGGTTATGACCCTTAGCTGGTGTAAGTCTGTGCAACTCCCAATATTTATGAATGATAAAAGTGAAAAGTCCATTGGCACATCAACTCTTTTCCTAAACTGAAGACTGGGGAAAGTGGGATTCTAAAGATGGAAACTTAGCAGATAAGGAAATGCTCCTCCCAACAGACAATAAAACTCTGACACTGCACCTCAGGACAAGTTCGAATGCTGCATGTTTGGGAAAACCAAATGTATTTATTACCTGAACACATGAGTCTTGGATGGTAGGAAACTTGCCATGATATTACAGCATTTAAAAATGAAAAGAAAGGCATTAACCCTCATGTCTATGCACGTTTAGTGTGCCATGTAGCTGAAGTGTGTATTTTGTTTTACACTAGTGTAAGCACACGTGGCTGAAATTCTGATTGACTGAAATTCAGCCATGTTCTTGGAAGGGAGAATTAAATCTTCTGTTAGGTGGTCAACTAGATCAAAGCAAAGCAAAAAGCCTCTACCGGTGCCAGTAGAAACACCTGTTTTATATTTGCCTGTTCCATTCTCAGGTTAAGCATGACAATTACTGTGGGGCTGAAATATGTCCTCATAAAGCACTTACTAATAGAGAGCATGTTGCTAATGGCTGGCAAATTAATTAAACTAATTAAATAAATAATATTCACCATTTAAAAATATTCAGCTAAAGTTCTAGTTTTCTTCTCGTTGCTGCTTCTTCCTTCTTCCTGGACTAGTCAAATGGGTGGTCTTAGGCAGTCAGATGCGACAGAGTGAAAGGGATCACATTAGAATAAAACCAAGTCAGTTGTGTTGGCTATGGCTATGGGATAGCATTGCAGACCAAAAAGACAAGGGAGAATTACAGCAATACTCCCTGGGTTAGTTACATGAGGGATGTACGTCAATCAGGGATCAAGCCATGGCTGGGATGACGTCACTATGTTCCATGACTAGTTAGTTTTGGCTATGTGAGGATGACACTGAGGGCAAACAGATCCTATTGAGGAAGTGAGGAAGAGCAATAGAAAAGCTTCAACACTTTTGCAAATGTTACTAAAACATTATTATGAGAGGAGGATAATTTTGGCACTGTGAAAAATGTTCCCAAAACACAGTAAATACTTTCAGCTAAACTCTACATATTAATTTGCTATAATGCATATAATGACTGGAAAGAGGAGGAAAGAGACGACAGGGGCATTCATAAAGAATAATAATATCTAAGTGACTAAAATGTTGGATGAAAATGTGTCCTTCAAGTGGAGAATATAAAATCAATGAAAAGAGCTTTCATTGTTGGTTCTACTAGCTTCACCACTTTTTGCATCCTGATCTAAATTATCATTAGGGAGCAACAAATGTGTTACTAAAACAAATCTTAATGTTCTATTATTCCTTAGGGTTCCTATGTCCAAACCTCCTTGATGTTTCGATGAATTTGATAAGGCTAATTGTTTAAACTTCATTACCGAAGCATGTGATACCCAAAATGCATTGGCTTACCACCCATAACTAATTAGTTGACTGTCTTACATGAAAGGTCATGGCCCAACTTCAGTACTCAACTTCTGCCTCATGGAAGTGTTTCCTTTCCTAGTCTAGTCTACCTATGTTTCATTCCATGTGAACTGTCTACACACAGGAAGTTCATGGGGGAAAATATAGCAGTAACACAGTACACAGCAATGGAGGCTGCTTTAGCAACTGCTGCTCTAGGTATGCCAGACTTTCCCTCCAGCTTAGCCTTACATGTCATATGCATCCCCAGATAGCAATAGGATGATCGACTGGCACCTGTTCCATAAAGGGTGAACATATACATTGGGACTGGGGAACAGAAGAACCAAAGCTTACTCTGGCTTCTGCCATCAGCCTGGGGATGTAGAACCACTGCAGGTCCTGCTTTCCAGGAATAGCACAAAACCAATGGGAAGACCAGCTTGACCTGTCTGTCAGCCAGAGAAGGAGTGGGTGGAGGGTGCTTGTTTCTTCCTTCTTGCCAGAAAGAGCAGTTCCAACTGACACTTGCCCTGGGATGGCAGATATCAAGGGGAAAGAGCTCACTGGGGACATCCACTGCCAAAGGGCCACCAATTACTGTGCAATCCAGAAAACCAGCAAGAGAAGATCAGCTTGGCTCAGAACAGCCCGTTCAAATGTCTCTTTATAGCTCTTTGTTCTGGCCTTGAAAAATTAATCTCTCTTCTCTTCTTTTTCTCTCCACTTCTCTTCCCTTGTGTGATTTGTCATTTTAGCTCATAAACCTGATGGCAGGGCCTGCTCCTCTCCCACCCACCGCCTTGATGTGAGTCACTTTAGGAGATTATATTTGTCTGGAAAGTGAGTTAAAATGCAGTAAACAAATAGATAGTAACATAAGAAAGCCCTGCTGGATCAGACCAAAGGAACCAGTCCCATATCCTGTTTCCCACAGCTGCCACTCAGGAAGTCTATAAGTAGTGATGAAGTATCCTCAGTGAAACTTACTCATCTTACAGAATGGTCATAAATTTTTTTGTGCTAACAAGGGTGCAGAAGAAGGCTCTCTTTGTTTTCCTTTATGCTGGAAAGATAGGAAAATTGGGTGTGGGTGTGGGTGCGTGTTTACAGCGTGTGTATACTGCTCCATATCTAAGTAGATTCTTGAGTGATGAACTGCACAAAGCTAAAGCAAACCACTGCTGCAGCCGGTGAAAGCACACAGTTCATGCCATCTCCCATGGGTTTGCTAAGAGAAGACGATATCCAGGACCAACCTCGCTATGAAACCTGATGATGCAAGTGCTTCGGGGAGCAGATTCTAGAAGGGATATCATTGTTCCTGCTCCCACTTCCTTCTCTCTGTCATGTGAAACTGAATAGTGTTGCAGTGTTAAAGGGTAGGGTTGACATCATAATTTGATTTTTCATTTTAGGATCAAAATTAAAATTTTGCTAAGGCTATGAAGATAAGAGAACCATAGAAGTGTTTTTCTAATCTGAAATCTCCAAACTAGGGAAAGGTAAATGTAGAGATTGACTCCCTGCTGGGATAAATGTCAATGGTGAAGAGCCAGACCCTAGTGGTAATTCACACCACTTCACTCTTCTCGCCTCGATTTTCTTTTCCCACCACCATTTCTGTCTTTGTGCTTTCCTTGCCCCCACTTCTTTCATGCCAGAGTGGAGCCTCTTCTGGAAGTCATTGGTTTAGTTGCTGTGATATCAAAGCAGGGCTGATAAATTTTAATCCAGGCAATGCTTAAGTCTTCAGTTCAGGTTTTGGACTCTGAATTCCAATATCCATGAACACCCAGTGTAAAAGTCTCAGAGCTATGGCAGCTTTCAGACTTTACTTTGTGGGCCTAGACCAAGCAGTGTTGGGCCTTTTTACCAGAAAGAAGATGCCTTTTGAGGTGGAATATGTTTGATATGTTGCTTTTCTGCACCGAGGACAGAATATTGTATGTGCATGTTTTGGAACAGTGAGAACACGAGACACGTGAACATGTTTTGGAACATCAGAGAATAATCCATGACAGTGCAATTGGTATGTGCATGGAGATGCCATTACATGGTCTAGTAAAGATCTCTCCTCTATCCCTGAAAGTGGATTCCACTACCCAGAAGGGAAGGGCCACATGTTTCTGTTTCCCCACCAATCTATCCCTCCTCCTGCCATTCAGGGTCAGACCCAGGTCTTACTTAGACACTTGATGGAGCAGAAAGCTCAAAGGTAAATTCTGGCCTAAGCCCCAGATTAGACAAAAAGGGTTAGACAGAAAAACTGAAAGTATATTGTCAATCATCATCACACTACAGTGCACAACACTCACCTGTGTGAGTATAGCAAGGGGAGCTTTGCCCATCCCTTGGCTGCACATACATTAGCTCTAGTCACACCTGAAGGTGCTATACTTTAAAATCAGAACCGTAACACTTAATTTTCTAAATAAAACACAGTCTAGCTGGTCCCTGTAAAGGTTCTTTGGCAAATCTCACTACCAAACTGTCTGCATTTACTTCTCCAGATTATGGGATGCAGAGCACATTCCAACACTTTGGAAGGAGGTGCACCAACCTATTCAACAGAGTGTCCAAAATTGCTGCTTCTAAATCATGCCTGTATCTTTAGGCAGACCCAATTTACAAGCATTATGAGCCAATCTCTTCCTGATATACACTGACATAGGTTGATATTCAAGGCTAATTATCCTGTATGATTTGCAGTCAGCATATGAATCAGTCCAACTGTTTAACAGTATTTTTGTGTGCATTGCATTTCCCTGGTTGGCATTTTTTTCTTTCTTTCTAAATGTTAGGCTGAGTCTACCAGTGAAATCCTTATAGAGAATATAAATGACAGTGGCGATTAGGAAATAATCAAATGGCACCAGCATCTACCTTTGGAAACAGAACAAAACTAACCAAAATAATGCAGACCCTGAAAAATAAAGGAAAGGGGAAATGATATCAAGTTTGTTCAGCTGGAATGCCTCACCTGGAGAGCTCTGCTCCATAATATTTGGGCCAGAACCATGTCATAAATCTTAAGGCTATTTATTCATAGTCTCATTCATCTCTGCTCAGCTGTAGAAGAGCAATAACCTTGTTGCTACAGAACGAGACATAGAGTCCTTTAATTTCATATAGATTACAGGAGAGTGCTTATCTTATACTCCAATTTGTAGCTCCTGCTCCAGTTCTTTGCCTCCCTTGGTCAAAGTCACTAAGAATCTATAGCACTCCATACTTTATAAGTCCGTGTCCCTGTAGGAGAGATTGATATATGAAGTTATGTTGTAAATTGTTCTATTTGCCATTTTTCATGCATTCCCTTTGAAACCAGTCCTGAGGAAGATCTTTGCTGCCATGGTGCCAAAAATGGCATGTGCAGCTGTGGTGATGCAGAATAGTAAGAGGAACAGTTCCATCCAGCTATGCCACCCAAGTGGCTGGAAAAGTAGCTTTATGAGGGCTTGGGGGAGCCTTCAGAAGGAGCGCAATGGTGGAACCTCCTACTTCAGCTGATCCAGGAAAGCCCAACATCAGCCTTCCCCAATCTGGTGCCTTCCAGATCTGTTGGCTACAGCTCCCACTATTCCCCAACCAGCCATGCAGGCTAGAGAGGGTGAGGGTTGTAGCAGAACACACCTGGAGGGCTTGCATGGGTTGGAGAAGGCTGCCCAACATCCTTTCTGAGCTCCCAGCCCTGCTTATTTTTTTAGTTATACAGGTCATTATACATTGTCTAGGGCAAGTCATTATTTCTCAGTTAAGGGTGCAATCCTATGCAATTTTGGGCAGAGAAAAACGGCTATGCTGGTGGGGCATGCTGGGAGTTGTAGGACTTTTCTTCTGCCTAAGCATGCACAGGACTGCACCCTACATTATCTCGTAGGACTTGGTGTAGTGGTTAAGAACACAGGACTGGAATTCAGGCAATCTGAGTTCTAGTCCCCACTTGGCCATGGAACGAACTGATTGACTTTGAGCCAGTCCCAGTCTCTGAGCCCAACCTACCTCGCAGGGTGGTTGTGGGGCTAAGACTGAGAACAGCAGGGGGAGAATGAAGTAGGCCTCTTTGAGTTCTTCAACAGAAAAAATGGAAAGAAATCTAATGTCAGGATGTGAAAATATAATTATTTTTCACTTAAGTTTATGTTTGGGTCAACAGCCTGAGAACAGTCAGGCAGGAAAGCTGGAAGTTCAGCTGAACTTCTATCAGGGCTGCATAAATTTCTCAGAATCAGGCCAGTTCCTGGCAGCTTTATATGGCCAAATGGATTTTTTGGGTCAATGAAGCCCTTTGATCTGCTGCAGAATTCAGCTCAGCCAGACACTCTTTTGCAAGCTCTCACAAGGAGGAAGGTGTATGGGCTTTACTGGCCAAGACCCCACTTTAAGGGCCAAAACATCCATGACTTGGTGTGTGTATGTGTGCGTGTGCGTGTGCGTGTGTGTGTGCAGCAACTGTGACTGCTTTTTCATTTTTATTCCAGAGTAGGTACAGAAATCCAAAACCAGAATTGAAAAGCACCCTCCCCCCAACACACAATACCATAGGGTCCTGATCTAGATCAGGGACCTTGCACTTACTTTAGAATAAAAGTGAGGGAAAGAATGACCTAACTGCTAGACCCACATTTAATTTAATGCCTATTTTGGCCCCAAGATCCCCAGCAACCTAGAGTTTAGAACTCCAGAAGTGAGAGAAAAGGATGCAACTATTTGTTATCAGAGGTTATATATTAGAGATATTACTGTGTGTTATGACAAAGCGGGTGTTCTTAAATGATAAGGAGTTAACCCTAAAACTGTTTCAATATCCTTGCATAAATGAAGGGATAGCAAAGGTTAGAAAATCACATTACTATTTTTTCTTATTATTGTCATTGCCTTTGCCTTCTTTTTGTGAGGAATTGAGGACACTAGGTTTGTTAATTAATATATTCAGGTGTGAATTGTATGAGCCACAGATGCCAACATTTCAAATGCTGTTCTCTGCACTGTATAAAGAATTCTACAATTGAAAAAGGATGTGATTGTCTGAATGACATGAGAAACAAAACTCCAGATTTGTTCCATTGTTCTGGATTAGACTGAAAAGTCTTTAAAAGAATCATAATGCAGTACTGCAGAGAAGTCAGAGATCATTTACTTTAATAAGCAAGAACTTAATATTGAGTTCAATATTGAACTCAATACAACCAACATTTCAGTTTTATGGAAAACTAGTCAAGTAAGTTAATAAAAACACAACAATAAAAAAACATGCAAGATTTCTTAAGAACTATATAACTAGGCAGGTGAATAAAACTAAAAGCCAAATCATAACAGCATTAGACCCTTCTAAGATATATTAGTATTAATGGGCTGTCACACACCTTGGTTGTTCTCTAGGAACAAGAGAGAAATATGTTCACAGTTAATACAAACATATCTAATACACCACCCAAAACTCAGTTGTCCTTCAAATTCATGGATGAACAGTAATGAGTCCATGCAAAGCATCAAGTTCACATGTTCTCCATATTCCTCCTCCTGTATGACAGGGAGAAGGATTTATTTATATTCACACTCCTCTGATGTCAGCTTGTCTTGTCATACAAAGCAAAGGTGGTGGTTCATCACAAATTCTGTTTCATTAAACAAGCCAGCTTTATAACCCATGGCCCCAAGTGGTCTTGCATGGGAAATGAACAGAGCTTGTAATATGCATGAACTCTGGTTCATATGACACAACAAGCCAAGATTAATGGGGAAATGCAGCCAAATGCTTCTCACAGGAGGGAAGAATATGAGCCTAGAAGTATCCCCAGGCTCATTTCAGTTCATGTGCATAGTGTTTAATCACGGTTAGCATTACATAAACTTGGTCAATGGGGGGTTTAATGGAAATTATTTGGACCTGCACTGGTAGTCTGCTATAGCAACATGACTCGCATTTGGTGCCCCATGGAATATGGAAGATGGTCTGCTCCCTTCCCTTCAACCCTGAGTTTCAGCGGGACTTCTGCAAATAGTTTCTTTTCCATCCTTGATGTACCATTTCTTTCGCCATCAAGTTTTTATGTTCCTGGGTGTGTCTTGACTTATGTAATGATGCCAACTTTCCCATAGTTCTTTGCAAAATCAGTACAGAGGAATAAATCTTCACATTTTTTAATAATGTAAATTTTAGTGCATAGTATTAGAACTATCCAAACAAAATAGCTGTTTTAATTTGCCTCAAAACGCAGCAGGGAAGAGTTAATTATGTGAAAAGCAGGTGGGAATCAAGTTATCATTTAGTGCTACAGACCATGGAAATCAAAATAGCAACCTAATCATCTATCAAAAGGACAATTACTCTTGTATCCTCCAAATCACTGTGGCTGCAGTCCCACCGACCCCAGGAACAAGCCTTGCTGAACAGAGTAGGTATTTTTGTGCACTATGAATATCCTTCCCTCATGGAACATTCCCCAAAAAACCCTTTCTTCAATAAATTTCACGGCATTAAGGTTGAGTAGTTGTCCCACAAACTACTTCAACTAAACAAGAGCTGTTCCTTTTCAATATTTATTGTGTATGTAGAATACAAACCCCCAAAATTTTAAAGGCACATTTTCTTTTCTATAACTGCAGCAATAATGAATTCCATAAGGATTTATTACTCCCTTCCTATAACAAAAATCGGCTCTTTACAAAAGCATCCCCCAAGCACCCTCCAGAGGTTCTGGATTATAACTCGCATCATTCATAGCAAGCAATAGTCACAAGGCTATTTTGCCAACACAGGTATTCAGGACTGAAGTGTAAAAATTGCAATACATCCTGTTCCATGTCACAGACTTAGAAGAGTATCACTGATTGTGTCCTGCCAGCAAGTATATTTTAAAAAGAAAGGTAAAACAAAATGAATATAAAAAAGAAACAGAACTCATGCTTCCCAACTTGGTGCCCTTCAAATGTTTTATGCTATGTATTCCATCATCTCTGACAATTGGCTATGCTGGCTGGGGCTGATGGGATTTGCAATCTAAAACATTAGAAGGGCATCAAATTGGTGAAAGTAAACACTGTTAATATTCTGGTTTTGAATATCTGCTTATGTCTATGAAAAAACAGCAAATAGTATATTGGATAGCCAGTGCTTCAGTTGCCCTCAAATATCATTACAATCAGAAGCATTTCCTTTCATGATGAATGCAGCAGGAAAAAATGTCTTTCTGTTCGAGTTCAGCATGATGTCAGGAGGATCTATTCTCAGCCACTTGGAGAGAGCATTTCTAAACTGCTGGGGAAGAGATCCTCAGCATCACCAGGCCAAACCAAAGGAAGTAAATAAGCAGACATGAGAAAGGCCCCTAGTTAGCACTTAGGTCTAGCTTTGGTCTCAAACTAGAGGTTTAGGAAGGTGAGAGTAGAATTACAACAAAACTATTTTTTCTCTATACATAGTCATATTTTGAAGGGTAAGGGCGTCTCCCTTCATCACTTTTGACAGTGGTATTGTCAATTACTGGGGTCTTCTTGGTCTCATATCCAATTCCAGACTTGTATCCAGCAGACTTGTATGACACTGCCTTATAACTGAAACAAACAAAAAATGCATATTACTTAGTGGAAATCCCTAGGATAATGGGGCATTTATACGTAGCTGCACTATTTGCCATGTAGTACATGCTATACAATTTGTGATGCATATTATCATTTTCTATTTCACTAGAATAACATTTGGGGCTGCTTCGACCATGGTAGGAAAACCATCTTTGATATGTTCAGAGGTATGCATGTGAGATCAAGAACTAGTTGCGGCACTAGGTAACCTTGGACAGCTGTCAGAGCCCAAGCAGGTCCAGCAAGTCCCACTAGTAGAGTTTGGCCCGTGCACCCCCTTCATCACAAATGCATGGTGGCAAGCAGAGCTGCCATTTGCCAACCTGAATTTCTCACATTACCCCCAGACCATCCAACAGTGCGTCACTCCAAACCATTGTGGGCAAATTAAAAAGACAGGTAGCATCTAAGATTCATCCACTACTGCCAGGTAAGCTTACAACCAAGTGAGCAAGTAGCTAGGTGAGTAAATCAATGAATTGGCAAAAATACTAGTTTAAGCTCTACCCCATTTTTCCAGTGCCCCCTGTTATCCTGCAGTTGGCTCTATCCAAAACATGTATTGGTAGCATACTTGCAGCCAGAGCTTATGTATATCCATGGAGAAATAATTCCACTGAGTTGATTCCACAACTACAAGGTAAGTATAGGTAAGACTGGCACCTTGAAGGAAGCTATCATTACTAAAAGGCTGAACTTCAGTGGTGTGTTTCAGGAAATCATTTAAAAAGATGTATTTGAGACATGTATTTGCATGTATAGTAGGAACAACACACATGCCCCACACTGCGGTGCATTGTTCCATTAAAAAACTCAACCCATTATGTAAATGCCCCACTGCATTACATTTGAAGGGCTCATTGGTCATTCCACATGTATTCTTCAGATATTTCTCTGATGAGCAGTTCATGATTTGGACACAGTGTGAGATTTCAACTAGGAAGATAACCATCAATGTGTATGTAACAAGCTCACCTAATAGATTCAGTTTGACTTTCATTACAAAAAGTGGCATTTTGGCAATCTGAGCTTTAATGGGCACTGAAATCAATGATCCAACTAGGAAGACATTGTAGTATGACCAAAGCAAATGCAAAGCCAAACAGCATGCCCCAGCTTTTGCTTCTGTCTTTTGGTTTCCCTGTGCTCAAACGTTAATTGTTGCTGACGTGATGCTATTATTGTGTTTTACACACTTAGTTTCCCTTTCTAATAAAGAAAGCCTGTGATAGAGAAGTTTAAGTAGCATAATCTGAAGAACTGTCATAGTTGGGCACTCACTGGGTTTCCTCTGGGACCAGTCCTCTACAGGCAATGCACATCATAATGCCTCCAATGAAGGCCAAGCCACCGGCCACCCATCCAACAAACAGTGCAGAACCAAATGTGTATCTGTAAAATAAGAAGTGACAGTACATATTTTACTCAAGTTGATGGATTGGATCCAGTTTAAAAGAGTCCCATTTTATTCCCACTGAAATCAGTGAGATTTAAGTTAATCATGACTTACTAGGCACATTAATTTCAATGGCACTAAAGTATAATTAATTTAGCCTGAATAAAAACCAACATATTTCAATCCTGCTTCTTTGAAAGGGCATTTAAAATATAGTTGTCCAAAGATATGCATCAAGTACTATTCATACACTGGAGACATTCATGCACACTGAATTCAGTGGATCTGCATCAGCATAGAGGCAACTGCTTTGCTCCAAGTGGTTTGTGGATCCATCTTCCTTGACTTTAGTTTCTTCTGTATCCTAATATCTTTCCCACTTGGGTTTCCTTTGACCCTGAGTACAACTCTAGAGAAAATTGCAACACTTCAGCCCTGTTGCCCAGCAAACTATCACCCCATGCATGCATGGCTAGGAGGGATAGTGGGCTAGCATAAGGCATGAGTGTTGATTATTTGATTTGGAGCTGAGCTACTTGTAGCCCTCCAGATGTTTTGCCCTCCAGCTCCATTCAACCCTCCCTAGCTAAGCTGGCTAGGGCAGATGGGAGCTGTAGGCCAAACCATGTGGAGGGCCACAAGTTGCCCAACCCTGATTTAAATGAACACGAAGTGGAAGGGTTCACAAAGAAGTTCAGAAAGGGTGGCAGGGACTTAGGAAGGACCACAGTTCAATTATAGAATACATATTTGGGGGAGCTGTAGCTGGGGAGCTACTGCCAATCTGAGTAGATGATGCCAGCATAGGGAGATGAACATTTTAACCTGGTATAATGCAGCTTGAGTCAGCATGTATACCCATGATACCATCAGTTAAAAACCCTCTCAGTACAAGGTCCATCTATACTACACGGTGTATCAGTTTTATATAGTTTAACCACCATTAACAAGAGTTGTGGGAAATGCAGTTTGCTGGCAATTGTGCTAGCAGTCCTGAGTACAGCCTTCTTCCACCTCATGAGCTCCAGGTGTTTGGGACTCCAGCACCCAACATTTCTCACCATTGGCCATAATACCTGGGGCTGGCAAGGGTTGACATCAGCAGCACATGGAAGGCACCAGACTGGGGAAAGCACATCTCAAAGAATTCCCTGGGAAGAAGGAAGTGACTATTCCATGTTTACTTCTTTGGTGTAGGTATGCCTGTTCATTACACCTGCCCTGATTAAGATTAAAGCACACCATTTGATCTCTATAAGCACTGAATATAAGGACCTGGAATTACCTCACTTGGAGTGACATCATTCCTGATTGATACATGCCAGCTGTTGACATCCAAAAGTTTGTGACAAGCATGTTGGCAAAAACGGACACTCCACAGATAGCACAGATACCTGCCCAAGAGAACAGATCATTAATCCAAGGCCAGAATGAAATTCAAGTTTATCAATGCCAGGCTTGTCTGCCTTTACTTACAAAACAGGAAGAAAGCAGGTAATATCATAATCACCCAACTGTATGACATAATCACCTCCAGTGTCAAGTTATGTATATGAGCTAGGTGGGAGTGGGCAGATGTTCCCATAGCAAGATTTGCCACATTTGTTGGTTTTATTAAGATGTTTATGGAGGATGAAGAATATTGGTGGCTATTAGTCTTGACTGCTACATGCTACTCCTAGGATCAGAGGTAGAGTGCTTTTGGAAACCAGTGGCTAGTAAATAACATCAGGAGGGTGCTGTTGCCCTCATGTGCTGCTTTGGGTCTTCTTGAGAGGTATCTGGTTGTCCACTGAAGGAAACAGGATGTTGAAACAGATAGGCCTTTGAATATTCAGAGGCCGTAAGAGACAAAAGTGTGTGTAACTGTTTCCTCACCCCTGATATTAAAGATGATGGGTTAAATCCAGACTTCATTATTGATTAAGTAAACCCACTGAAATCAGTGGGTTGAGTTAATCCTGATTAATCTCAATGGGCCTATTCTGAGTAGAACTAAGTCCAATTGTAACCCAATGTATTAAAAGGACTGCTGTGTTAGTTGTGGTTAAATCCTTTTGCAGCTTCATTTCATTTCTGCCTACCCTGGTTGTTGCCAGAACAAATCAGTAATAAATGTCCTTATAATTGTTTGGGGCTTTTTTCCCAACCCAGCAATGGCATGAAATCTTTGGTAAGTGCTAGGGTGCTCTAGAATTCAGTTTAACAATTTCATCCCAAATATATCCAGAAAGGAAGGCAGGCAGGCAAATGTTCCACAACTCCTCAGTTATCTGTACAAGAACAGGCTCACAACTAATTTTATGACATTGTCCCTTATAAGACTCAAAAGCCTGTATCTAAGAGATTAAGACAGTGAATGCCTTGTTGTCCTGAGTGTAGGCCAGGTGGGCTAGAAAGTTTCATGGCCAGGAGAATCTTCATGAAATTTTAGCTCAGGGAATTGGAAAACATTTGTTCATTTAATTTTATTGGCCACCAGTTGCTAAGTTTGTTCAATGTTTTCTGCCTCTTAATTCCTATTGCCTCTTACAAAACAGATAGGGCCATGGGGCCCCAGAGGAACCATAACTTACCAGCAACAATAGACAATATTCCAGCAGTCAGAGTCATGTTAGCTTTTGCAGAGTCCTCCATGTTGCCAATCCGTAAACATTTCAGGGAGAAAATAGCCACCAGGAGGCCAAAAGCACCAAGCACAATGCCCACAATCATCAGCGCTCTCACAGCCTGGAACATTGCTGTAAAATACAAGGGGGAGCATTAAATTAGTAGCAAAAGAATATTGCTCACAATTCTTAGAACAAGAGCGGTTTGTTAAGACAGACACATGATTCACATGAACACTATTGATTCAAGAATTTCTTTACAAAAATATTTACCATCACAAAATGTGGTGATGATCACTAGCTTAAACAGTTTAAAATGGGAATTAGACAAATTCATGGAGTAAATCTATCAATTACCATTTGATAGCTAAACAGATTTTTGTATTCACAGCATTCTATCATTGAGTATCGGTTGCTAGAGAGCAAGAGAAAGCTATTGGCGTGCTTGCTTATGATGAAGCTTGCTGAAGTTAGGTTTGCTATTGTATTTGAGCCCATCCATTGAAACATGCCATCATTTGTTAACCATCTATAAACCACAAAGTGAAGCCATGTTTGTTTTTGGTTTTAAAAGTCTGTTTTATTTTGAATTATATCTCGTGATGTCTAGCATGTCTACATACTTGTCCCTCCCGAGAAAAAGGCACCCACACATGAGCGACCTGACAATGAAACTATCCTAAAGGCCAGCAAAATGGACAGGAGAGAAACAAAGCAGAAATAGGGAAAGCAAGCCATGTTCCAGTTGTTTTACTCTCTACAAGCATAAACCATGACTTAGTATTATGCGCGAAGTTTCCTTTCTGATAAGAGGCAGCTGGACTAGCCCAGATTGTGGTCTAATCTTGCACGGACAAAACTGTTCTTATGTCCAGGCTAGGGACAGTTGTTCATAGGAAACAAGAAATTTCCAATGATCAATAAAGTCTGCACTGAAAGTCCCTTTTGAAAAAAAGTTTGCAACCAAAGCCTGCTCCCATGTTTGACTTGCTGAACAAACATCACGCAATGCACTCATTCTACATGGGCAGAACAAGGAAGAATACTTAATTTGTACTCCTCTGAGCACATTTCTCTGGCTGGTGCATTTTTCCGGAATTTTCACACAATGCGCACTTTTTTCGTTGATTTGCTCTTGTTCATATTGTTGTTTTCTACCTTGTAGAAAGCCAGCACATACTGATTCACAGGTACATCTCAGCCTTGTGACAAAATCAGACTTACAAACCCTCTCCTTTATAAGGAAAGTGCACGTTTATCTAATGCTATTAAAACACAATTCATTTCATCTTATCCTTATATTAATAAATGTCTAGTGAAATACGGAAAAGGTTTCTCAATAAGTAAACACTTACAAGATAGAGCTATGTACAGAAGGCCTCTCAAAATTCTCCACCCTATTTGATGGGAGAAAAACTGTGGGAAGAGAAAATTTCACTGTGTTTCCCCAGACGGAGGAAAAAGTCTCAATAGTTTCTCATAGCTTAGGCAAGAGTTGAAGTACAGCTTCTTTCTTTTTCCACAATCTTTTTGGGGCTTTGTGGTCCATCAGTTGTGTTGGCAAGCTGATCCCCATTTAACAGCCATTACAATATAGGTGGGTGTGGGGGGGGGAGAGTTGGGAGGTGCATTATGTCCAGCTCCAAGAAAGGGATGGAGTTAGTGTTGAGCCGAAAACTGTCCTCCTATTTTCAGAAACTTTTCTTTCCCCAGAAGAGACACTTCCAATGTCCTTATTTAATCTTAGGGTCTTTTGTAATTCATTTTCATGAAGTGTTTCCGTTTGCCTAATCACTCCAAGGTGACCAAGGGAGTTGTGTGTGTGATTTCTTGCTAGAGCACTTTCCTCCTTTGCTCAGCAGCATCTCAGGCTGCCTGCGTTTCCTGATCTGCAGTATCCCTTTCAAAGGAACTATCTTATGTCATTTTTCCTTCGGCTTTACTTCAATTTCAGGATATTGTGGAGGCTACCATAGCACTGATTATTCAGTGCAAACCAGGACAGTGCTGCAGATTCCTTGGCAACCTGCTAAGTTAAGTATTGCCAACTCATCCCACAAACCTAACCAAAATTTCTCCATCACTGATTTTTTCCATTTTTTCTTCTGATTCTTTTGTAATAGAGTGAATGAAAATGGTCAGAAAAAGTGTAGGAGAAATTTTCAGCACAGCACCAGGAAATGGTGGTGTGAGCCACCTGAGGTCTTCAAGATATTGTGACATACAGCTTCCATCAGCCCTCACCGTTGTCAATGCTAGCTAGAACTGGTGGAAGTTGAAAGCCAAACTTTGCGGGCCTTGGGTTGCCCATTCTTGCTCTAAAGCTCTTACCAGTGGATGTTCATGACTTATTCGCAGCCTCCTGGGTATCGTCTACAGCTACCAGTATACAATATAGCTGAGTGAAATGTGCTCAGATGGGTATATAGCAGCATTGTGGAGATTCTGGATACTCTTGTTCATATGGACTACACTCATAGCCAGGTGTGCTTTGCAAGAAATTGCAAATTGATTGATTTAGGAATCAACTTGAAAAAAATGGACTGCAGAAATCTGCTGGGATCTACAAGGTTTCAAGCCCATCTGACAAATAGGTTACTGCCTTCCATAGGCTAGATGATTCATTCTAGAGATCTTACTAGGCAATGCATGATAACAAATGTTAACAATCCAGATATTATGCAGTCATTCATTGTGGGCAGGATTAACATGCATAGGGAAAAGCAATCCCTGGATTTCATGAATCCAGTGTTCTGTATACACTGAGTCTATACACCGACAAACTTTCAATGCATAAGCTATATTTAGACTCAACATATGTAGGTCAAGCCGTCATTGGTAGTTTTACATGCACGTGTGCACACACACGCACAGCCTATTAAGTCTTTGCAGTGACCCAGTTTGGATGATACAACAACCCATGAAGGACAAGACTATCCACACTACTGTATTCCCAATCACTATGTATGGGTGTGAATTTAGACAGAGAAGAAAGCTAACAGGAGGAAAATTGATGCATCTGAAACAGAACGCTACAGCAGAGCTTTGGAAATTTGCTGGACCAACAGAAAGACAAGTGGGTCCCAGATAAAATCAAGCCAGAGCTTTTCCTAGCAGAAAAAACTGACAAAACTAAGGCTGTTGTATTTGTGGGCGCACCATGCGAAAACAGGAGAAGACAATCTGGACACTGGAGAAGACCATCATGCTAGGGAAAGTCGAAGGCAGAAGAAGAAACTGAATATCAAATATGAGATGAATTCACTCCATAAAGGAAACCACAGCCTTGCGTTTGGAAGACTGAGCAGGCCTGATACAGACATTTCGGAGGGCTTTCTCTCATAAGGTCACCATAAGTTGGGCATGACTGCACATCACAACAAAGACAAGGTTGTTGTGAATGAGCAGGAGCAAACAAATATGCTGGGTGTTTGCCCACTCCCACTATAATAAACATGCCAGAGACACGCTATCCCTGGGTTATTTCGCATGATGTATGACCACAGAATTGTGGTTCTGGGGAAAGGCACAAGTTTGCATTGATCCATCCCTAATAAAACTAAAGTCTGGGTTTGCATCATGCACCAAACATGCCAGGGATGAAACTGTTCAGCACAATGGAAGCAGACAAGCCTCCACACTTGCTCACTTACTCACTACCAAATAACCTCATTACTTCGTTAAACTGTGGGTTGTGTGTCCTTCATGCTGACACACTGAACATTAGCACAGGACTGACAGTTAAAAGAAAACAACATAAAATACCTTGGAATAAATGTTTGGCTTCATGGAAATTAAAGGAAGAGAATAAATGGATATTCTATGCCCTTTTGACAGTTAAAGGACTGAGATTACAGCATTATAAAAATAGACACATACTTACACTGCTTTCACTATCTGAATGGGTAGCACACAGACACCATCTTTAAATTGATATTATTTGAATAATAATAAAAAGAAATAGAAGCCTGGAATAATATACACTCTAGAATTGTGCTGTGGAATCTAAGCCCCAAATGTTGATAATTGGAGGGAGGGGTTATAATGGCTGGTTGGTGCTTCTCCATTGTATTGCATCAGTGGAGAAGACCATTTATTTATTTAGAATTTTTGTATGCCATCCCATCGCTTATAGCCTCGGGATGGCTCACATAAAATAAATATACATAATAAAATAATTTAATTAAAACCAAAAATCACCCTGGCTGCAAAATTAAAACCAATAGATATTATTAAGAGTTGTTAAAATATTGTTTAAATAAAAAGGTCTTAGTCTGGCGCCAAAAAGCAAATAATGACACAGTGAGGTCTCTACTGCAGTGGAGGTCTCTACAGTGGACAACTGCCAACAGCAGTTTTCCCATCAGAAGCAGCTGAATACCATCAAACTGGAGATGGTACCACACCAACAGTGTGGCGTAGTGGTTAAGAGCATGGGACTGGGACTCAGACGATCAGGGTTCTGGTCCCCGCTCAGCCATGGAGCCAACTGGGTGACTTTGGGCCAGTCACAGACTCTCAGCCCAGCCTACCTCACAGGGTTGTTGTTGTGGGGATAAGACGGAGGAGGAGATGTGAGCTGCCTTTAGCCCTTTGTAGGAAAAAGGCAGGATATAAATCGAAAAATAAATAAATAAAAAAATAAAAAACCAAAAGAACGAAACACCACACAATAAACTGGGCATGGTAAAGAAGACCCACTTTTGAAATTACTCCATTCTACCAAACAGAAGCAATCTGGTTCTGTCAGCTACGAGAACAGTCAAGCTAACGTAGTCAGTCCTCACAGTGATAATGGATAATTATTTTATTTGCCCATCATTTTAATTGATGAATAGTAGATTGTTTTTATACCAATTTTTATATGATGATTGGTCACTGTAGATCAGTTGTTTTTGTGTTGTTGTTGAAGTTGTTGTTTTTACTTTTTTTGATTTATATTATATTTTAAAATTATGACTATCATATATATATATATGCATTGGTTTTATGTTTCTACTGTTTTAATCAACCTACACCATTCTGAGGGTGTTCACTAAAGAACAGTTTATAAAAGCTTTAAATAAATAAAGGGAGAAAATGGGAAATATATATACCTCCCTGGTGAAAAATAATTCACATGTATGCTTTCTTTTGCCCTAGCTGGTGCAAGCAAGGATGAAAGCTTAGATTTGATACTTCACTTTCCCACCACCACCATCAACAGCACTTAGATTTGCTCTGCCTAGCTTTAGTAATGGACAGAATAAAAGCGCTGCATGCTATTTTTATATTATTAAGTATTTGTCATCAACACTTTTCCCTTAATTTTGTGTGATTGCATGTGTATGAAACAGCATGGTTATATAAATGCCAGCTATTGCTCCAGCAGTAATTAAATTTTTGAGAATAGACAAAATGCTGGAAGTACATTCACCAATAGATTTCTGAAATCTTCTGCCCGAACATATAAAATACATGGTCTGTATTAACACTTTCTCTAAACAGTATGCTCTATGGAACCGTGTGTATAAAAATTCTGGAAATATGTTTAAGAACAAAAATATTTAGGAGTATTTTTAGGATTGGAGGACCAGTGTTTTTACAATCAAACTTTCAAATTTGCAAGTTTAGGGGTGAGCAAATTAAAATATTGTGCACCGTTGCTCAGTAAACTACTGTCAGCACGCATCAAGGTATCTATCAGAGGTCTAGCTTATTTCTATAACTGGATAGTTAACTCTCTCCAACCCAATGACAGAAGCAAGAATATTTAGAAGCTAGCCGAATATAACTGATAGAAAATACATACGTCTAGCATAAGTATATCAAAATAACACCAGTTGGTTTCATCTTAACAACTTCAAACTTGCCCATTTTAAAATTAGAAATGAGATTTAGATTTTAGTCAACATCTCCAAATGTGAAATATGTAGAACTTTAAGTTAATAAATTCATTATTTTCATAATGGTCTAAAATTAAATTTCATAAGTTCATTAAATTCATAAAATGTTAGATGTGCCTCATCTAACTTATTCCCCTCACAGGTCCTCTTTATTCCAAAGTTGAGCTTCATTTGCAGTTTATTTGCTCTGGCCCATGTTTTAAACCAAGACCATTTTTGGAAACCAAAATGTGTCCATATTTACTTTTTACTAAACATACACTCTGCCAGTAACACAAGTCACTTTAATGCCTACAATTCCCAGGAAAATGTCAGAACTGATATGAGACTGGGATTAAATCTCATGTTTTGTTCTCTAATATCTTCAGGCCAAGATTTACCTTCCTTACAGGCGGATGCACAGCAATGTCTAGGATATGGTATCAAATCATTCCGTCATGTCAATAATTAGACAATGTACCAACACACACTGAGTTCATCTTGATTTGACAGGTGCCAGGAAAGAGCTTGGTTAGTCTTGAAACCAATTTTGACATCTTTTCTTGTAAACATAACAATATTTCAATGTCAACATCCTCCGTATGACAAGTGTATCTATATACATAAATAAATCTGTCTCCACACTGTAGAGCTCATTAGCCTCTGCTTAAAATAATAGTTTCTTGCTAATCTATTAAAACACTTTCTTTTCCATTATTTCTTTGAGGAAGCCTTAGCTAGCCCCTTGTCTGTCCATACCTGGAAGCCCAAGAATTGTGAAATAAGGCCGGCATTCTGTAAGACCCGAACTCTGACTGACACAGCTCCTCCAGAGGCCCTGATATTGGAATACCGATGTCACTGGATTGTCATATAAGTCCTGGGTGCTCCATGTATCCAATGCTGTGGCAACAATGCAGCCAGCAAAGCCCAAGGCTGAGACAAAAAGGCCCATTACTTGGCAAATCGTGGTGGACATTGTATCTTCTTTGCAGCCAGGTGCAGAGAAACTACTAACAAAGCTTAAGGGAACACTGAAGTCCCTGGTGTACCAGCAGGCTATGGCAGACCTTATCAGATGGTTTCCATTAATAGGTGTTGTTTGCTCAACATGTTTTTGCAAGATAACAGAGTTTCAGTTGGGTCGGTTAGTGTTGAATGCTCTGGGCTGCTGGAGCTTTTGTCCCTTAGGAGCCCTTGCTGGTCTGACAAATATTGTTGGTCAAGTGAAGGGTGACTTCCTCTGAACTAATGGCATTGTGCAACATGACACACACACCCTCCATACTTAAATCTCTTATTCAGCTTAGCCTATTCCAGTGTCCATGTACCTAAAATGTCACCAGTTGCAATATGATGAATGAAAAGGAGGGCTATCGCAGCATTGCAAGGCATATTTTCAGTACTTCCAAAGTGACTTCCTCTTCACATCATTATCAAAGATTGGTGTTTAAGCTTTCAAAAGACTCCAGTATCATTTTTATGCTTACAATGGACCTTTGTGAAAATATCATTTTATTATTATTATTATTATTATTATTATTATTATTAGTTGGTTGAGTAAAGTTGAGACTTTGTCTAATTTGCATAGTATCCATGTCTGCCTCTTCCATTTGTTTGCTTCTAGCTTGTTTGATATGGTTCTCTTTAACATAAAGCTAGGCCAGCAATTCAAATTTTGTATGTACAGTTAGGACATAATTCAGCATCTCATGTCATCAATCAAGGGTGGGCACAACATCAAGCCCATTGGTGAAATGCTCTTCTCTTTGCCCCCACTTGACTTTTTCTATAACCTTTTACCTGCCCCACAGTCACTGCCAAATTTCAGCGGTACAACCAGGGGAACCCCACCTCCTTTTCAATATATTTTCTGTCACTAAAATTCAGCATCAGCCTCATTAGATTTTAAGGGACGATTTTAAGCCATAACCCATTTTCTGCTTTTAAAATGAAGATATTGTCCTCCTCCTCAGCTAAACCAGCAAATTTTGGTGTCACATGTGATGGGTTGGGATAGGTTTGGGGAGAAGAGTAATGTAGCCCTCTTATCCCAGGAAACTACGTATTACATTTGGAAAGTACGAGGCTGATCTACCCACCCATTTTCTTTCTTTTTTTAAAATAAGTTTTATTTGAAATTATAATCCTAAAGAAAGGAAAAGAAAAGAAAACTACAAACAACGTCCATCATCAAAAACATTGAGCCCGCTGGGTCAGTCCCCACACCCTTCTTTTTCCATTTGTGATAAAACATATTTAAATCTAAGCCAAGTCCCATTTCTCTAGCCAATAATAAAAAGAGTCCCAGGTTTGATAGAAGTTACCCACCCATTTTCAAGCAGGTGAAGTGAGATATAAAACATATTTATTGCAGAACATTAAAACTGTTCTACTTGCAGGAAAACAATGAAGTGTCCAGGCTACCTGACTGCGAAAGCAATTTGAGGAGTGTCAATGTTCTTTCAGAATAAAATGTTTAGAAATGGATTACTCATTTTATCTGTATGTTGGTATGGCACTTTTTGCTGTGTAATGCCTCTGGTTTCAGGCAAGGATGAAGACAGGACCCCCATATCTCCTCCATCTCTCCCTCTCCCTCTCCCTCTCCCTCTCCCTCTCCCTCTCCCTCCCTCCCTCCCTCCCTCCCTCTCTCTCTCTCTCTCTCTCTCTCTCACACACACACACACACACACACACACACACACATACTGGTGTTGTTTACAGATTGAAGTTAATGCAGGGGCATAACCATTGTAGGTATCTATAATACTATGACACAACCCGATACTATGAATCATTATGCTGAATTAACAATGAGTAAATATTTTCCCTGCTGCACCCCTAGAATAGGAAATTGCTTCTTTGCCCAGTCTAGCATGGTGCAACTCCTTAATGTGTTATATTCATCAGATACAGTGTTAACACAAGAGAAAGACTGGTGGTCTGGACACAAAGTTTGATTTTGTGCTATTTCTGAAATGGAGAGAAAAAGAAGGCCTCTATCTAAACCTCATCTTCATCCATGAACTATGAAGCAGCTTATTAAATGAACAATGGTGAGCACCGGTTTTCCCTAGATACCAGAATGAGCATAACAGACTGTATATGCTAATCCTCAACCAAGCAGAAAGCCAGCTTGATACCATTCCCATATGTGCTCGAGGAGACCCAAATCACTTCAGTTGGGGCACATTTTAGCCCCAGAATGTTTCAGAAATGTGACAGTCCAGAAGAGGGTTGCCTGAATGCTACGTAAGATTAGATGGTTGGACGCCTGTATAATACCGCTTGCACTGGCCGCTAGTGCATTTCTGGGCCCAATTTGCAGCGATGGCTTAAGAGACAATGCTATTCCTGGCCGGGGCATGCTGGGAATTACAGGCATTTTCTCTGTCTAAACAGGCATAGAATTATGCCGTTGATGAACTTGCAGACCAGGCTCCTGGAAAGAGTGCCTGCGCTTTTGGTTCAGCATGCAGTGTTGCCCAGTAACTTGAACATGCAGCTGATCTGTGCACAAAAAAACCCACCTTGACTGATGAACACTTTCAAAAGGGAGGGAAAAATGAACCCCAATTGAGAAAGACATCAACTTGACTAGCTTATATAAACTTGGTAACAGGCTAGCAAATGCAGTATTCAGGTAGCACCAGGAACCACCAGGTAACTGCAGCATTGATAAACATACATTCAAGTTTATATTCTACTAATTCTGAAATACAAAGCCCTCATGAGAGTAACGAGGCTGGTGGCATAAAGGAGAGGACTTTTCATCAATGGATCTGCACTTATGAGGTATTTCGCCAGGCTGAGCACACACTGCCTCACCGTCACACAGAAGTCCTTTTTAAATGGTCTAAAGATGTGCTTGTTCTGCATGTGATTCTCTAAAACAGTATTTTATCAGGTTCTTGAATTGATGAAGTGGGTTAAATGGAGATAAATGGTCATTATTTATTGGGTTTTAGTGCCTTGACTGAGCTTGGTGTGGGTTTTGTGTATATGATTGCTGGGGAGTTCTTCATTCTTAATTTTTAGTATTACAGTTTTCCTGATTTTTAACATCATTACTCATGTTTTGTCTCAGTAACCTCCTTTGTAGGATTTGCAACATTTTCCTATTTAAAATGCATGGAAATCAATGCAAAATCCATAGGAGGCTGAACCAACTTTAAGATCACTGAGAAATCAACCTGATGTTGATGGCAGGTGTTGATAAGGTAGGACAATAGCCTATATAGAGAGGCCACTGTAACTTTATTTCTGATTTTACCAAGGAAACTGTCATTGAGATACTTCAGATCTAATCAAATACACAGGGATCCTTTTCACTCTCCTCTCCCCTCTGCTTCTCCTGTTGGGTACTGACTTTGCTGCAGAGATCCTAGCTTGCATTAAGCTGGAATTCCCAAGAATGTCTGAACTAAGCAAGCAAGGACCATGTTAGGGAGAGGGAAGATAGGGAGGTGACAAGAGCAGCAGGTGGCCCCAAGGCACACCTGCAGCTTAATAAAATGTGGTATATGGACCCATGGAAACACACACCCTATGCCTGTGGACTGGTTAGAAATTCCCTTATACACACACAAACAAGGGGAAATGGTCATTTTATAGATTGCTGTTTAGAAAGGCAGAAGGGCTGTAAGAATTAGGAAATTAATCTTGTTTCTCCTGCGTGGTGAATAGCTCTTGGGAGCTATATAAATTTGCCAAGCTGCTCAGCCAGCAGCACTGCAGTGAGCAGTAAAAGGGGGCCTGCTGGACTCCAGGCTCATCAATTCTGGTCTAATACTCTGTTGCAACTGATTTACTTCAACTCTGACCTAGAAACAAATTCAACTTTTATCCATTCATGATACCTTTATTTGCAAGAGATGGTCAATACAATATTCTTGCTGTGAGTTGAATGAAAGCTATCTTTAAGATGGATGATTTACAGGGCGCTTATGATGTATAGGCCATTACCTAAGCCTGTGGTATGTTTAGGTAGCTGGACAAGGCATGGGTATTATGAGGCTGGATGTTAATCTCTAATCTGATAAAGAAGCAGGCCATCTAGTTAATACAATAGACAGTCTGATTATTATCTCTCAAGAAGCCAGTTCCATACTGTACATTCTTCTAGCAGTTAAAAGAATCAAGCACATCTGACAATTGTACTAATACTTGTACAAGAATAACACGATAAGTATGCTAATTTACATGCAGACCAGAGAAATTGGGGTGCAGTCACAAAACTACTTAGAGAAAGGGATGCTGAAGCTTGTCCAAAAACAAACAAACAAAATAAGTCCCTGGTCTGCTCTATCGCTACAGTATGACGGCAAGTTAACACACACACAGACAAAGGGGTGGGGGAAAATCATTAAAAGAAAGAACGGGGAAAATGAGGCAGAAACCAGACTTCAGTATCAGCTTACTTTCACATCAGCTTACATCACCACCATGCTTTTCAGCTGAAGCTGTAAGTTATCAACTTACACATCATCATTACAGACAGGTATATATGAATCAATCGTTCCTAACTGAGGAAGAGATTAAACAAATACTGGACAGACAGACAGACATTTTGGGGAAGGAATGGGCAACACTTCTCATTTTGGATCTCTCTCCCTAATAGTTAACTCTTCTAGGCCATATAAGCAATTTCTGTTACGCAACTCAACTCATTTTGGATGGATCAGCCCTGCAATAGTGGGACTTGGTTTTACAGACCATGAAGGTTATGCTCCTTTGTACAGGCCACAGCACTGAATGTGACAAACCAGTTTTTATAGACCTTTAGCATGAGCAAACAACAACTTTCTGTTAGAAAGATGAAACACACATGACGCAGATTTGTTCAAAGAGATTATAATTCTGATTAAGACAAGGAAGTCAGTGCCACTTCATTAGGAAAATAATATTCAAGGATTATCATGCCACATTAAGGAAGTATGTGACTCTATTAATGCTTGTGAAATAATAAGAATAATATGTTACAGAATGTACCACATTGAAAGGTACTCAAGACAGTCCAAAGATTTACATATAAACAAAATATACTAGTACAGTGTTCAAATATTAGACCATATGAAATGGATCAATAGGGAAACACAACTCCCAGATAAATTATGACTACATCATTGACTTCAGCTAAAAGTGCTGGTGACCAGTTTTATCATTTTATAAACTGAGCCATGCTGGATCAGACCAAGGGTCCATATAGTCCAGTATTTTCTCTACACAGTGTCCAACCAGCTGCCCATGGGAACCCACAAGCAGGACATAAGGGCAGCAGCAGCCTCCTGCCTGAATTCCCAGCAAATGGTATACATAGGCATACTGCCTCTGATCAGGAGATAACATATAGCCATCAGCCATTGACCACTTCTCCTCCATGAATTTGCCCATTCCCCTTTTAAAGCCATCCAGGTTGATGGCCATCTGTACAGTGATCACTCCAGTCAAGCGTATTTGATGCAATGCTGAGCAACGATATACTCAGCTACAACTCATGGGGGGAAAGCCATCACAAAAACATGGCCAGCCACACACTCAGCAACTATATGAAGAGAAA
Source organism: Varanus komodoensis (assembly GCF_004798865.1). Classification (NCBI taxonomy): domain Eukaryota; kingdom Metazoa; phylum Chordata; class Lepidosauria; order Squamata; family Varanidae; genus Varanus; species Varanus komodoensis. Next base: position 89,676,537 of record NW_025335268.1, read on the forward strand.
TAAATACAACCGATTGGTACTGGTAAGAACAGTGGTTTCTATCAGACAAGACTTCTACGTAACAAGAGCTGACATTCCATGCCTTCATTCTCCATCAGAGGATGCCCCTTGTAAAATTCCTATTGGGAAGCAGTGGAAAGAGAGCAAATATGTGATGCTTACTGGATAGCCAATGGATATAACCTTTGTGAGACAATGTTACTACAGGAACAGTTCCTAATGGTAATTGCATTGAGAAGAAGCTAATAATGAAACTGGTATAGGAGGACACAAATTCACAGGAAGATCCATGTGAGCAGTGCCAAATTTACATATGGACTGAGCAGGCTGCAGCTCAGGGCCTCTTTACCATTAATTTTATTTCATTTGTAATGATAAAAATCAGGGACATACCTAGGTGAGAGATCATTTTCAAGACTAAAAAGGAGAAAGAACGATCTCCAGTCAACATTGTCACAAGATTGGTTGTCTGATCTAAGCACTTTCTGCATAGAAAATGATAAACTGACACTTACTGATTTTAATGATATAAATTATATGTTTGCCTCCAAAAAAAGCTCAAAAGAAATTGTTCTGACTTTGTATATAGTGTAATGTTGTAACATAGTTATGGTTTCCCTGTGAATGTTCTGTGTGAACATTTTCATTAATTTCATTAAAGGCTATAAATTTATAAACAATCTTTTTATCAGTGCTAGTATTCCATAATGTTCTACTTTTATGGAGTAGATAAAGAAGAGAACAAGGTTTTGTTTCTCACAATCAGATGCTATTGGGCCTCCCAAAGTCTCCTAGCCCAGGACCTCCAGTTGCTTTAATCTGGGACCGCATGTGAGCTCATTGGGAAAACATCCCAGTGCTATAGTAGAGTTAATAACTTTATTTGGATCAAATAAAATGTCACAGATAATGAGCTCACTATTGTGACTTTTTAGCTGATGCCAATAAAAGTACATATTATATTACAGTGGCTTTTGGTGTGCAACAGAATCAGCAACTGTAGGATTCTAAGATCACCAAAAAAATCATAGGTAATAATTGAGAAATATTCAAACTAGCCAGACATTTCTGAATGAATCCAGTGAACACCCGGTGGAGAGAGAGTAACACTGATGCTGTGTTATTCTCAGATGCACATTTGAACAGTGGTATCTCCTGCTAGTCTGGCCCCCAGTGGATTAATACCCTTTAGAGAGAGAGTTCCCAGAGGCAAGGAGCAGGCCATGCCAGGAGGCCAGGAAACAGTTTAGGAGAAGCCTGAACCTTTGGGGGAGATATCTATGGATCCCTTCCCATGAGGGAGGGGATGAGTGACCACCTAACTCCTATGAGTGGTGGAATCACAAGGGTCAAGTCCAAGTCAGAACTATCTCTGTGAGAATAAGTACCCAGTTCCAGAAGGAGACTTCTTGTGAATAAATGGCTCCTCATGTGGAGGGCTCTTATCACTAGGAAGACTTCTTCCAGAAGCTTCTGATGTTCTGCAGCTGAGCTCTGGATAGGGCTTTGTAAGCTGCAGTTTATAAGCCTTAGTGCTCAGTAGGAAGAGCTGTTGGAACAATATCCTTGCATTAACTCTAGTCCCTGACCTTCTTGCCTTGATGGTCTCCCACTACTGGACCTCCTGAGATTAGATCCTAGATTATCATGTGACTTTGTGTTTTGAATCTTCCTTGCCTGGTACTATATGCCTACTGGACTGCCTTTGGCATTGTATTAGGACCTTCCCCAGCCTTAAATGTACTCAGGTCCAACTGAATTTCCTCTGAACATCACTTCCAATGTAATAGAGAAAGCATGTATTGTTCTTTGCACACAGCAGGTCCCAGGTTCAATCATTTGTTAATCCAGGTAGGGATAGGAAAGACCCACCTGAAACCCTGGAGAACCACTGCCAGTCTGCATGGACATTTCAGAGCTAGACGGACTCATGGTCCATTGGTATTGGTAGTTCCCTGTCCCCGAGATGCAATCCTTGTAGCACACTAATTACAGAGTTGGCCTATTGAAGCATCAGTTACCTATGCAGTGAACATCAAGTTACTGACCACTTTCAGCTCATTTCCATTAATAGACTAAACCAGAAGAATGGTGCAAGAAACTTCAAAATGGACACTGTCCCAGCTAGAAACTGCTGTATACCCCCAAACACAGTTTGTACTGTGGGAGTCAAATTCATAGAGCTTGTTCTTTGTCACTGTACCACACCCAGAATTCAGCAGCATACACCCCTTTTATCTGCCCATTTTCAGACAATGTGCCTTTGATACTAATCACTGCACCCACTAGAACATTTGAATGTTATCGCTGCTGCTCCTGCAAAGTTACCTGCATTCGTGTTGACTTAATTTTTTAGCAAATACAGCATACTCCCATAGGGTGACATCTAACTAGTTCCAACTGTGGAAAAAAAATTAAGACAGCCGCACCTCTTATATACAATACCACTGGTGAACGGAAACTGAGGAGGGAAACTGGAATCATCAAAAACCCTGATATCACAGGAATGTGGGTTTTCTAAATGCATGCACGCACACGCAACAGGATGATTTGGAGTTATTTCTCGGACACAACGGTAATTTGTTTGATTTCTTTTCATCTTTGTCATTGTATGCCCACTTTTTTCAGGACATGCCAGTAGGTCATGGGAATACTGGATATGTTTATGTAATGTATCTGATCCTCTCAGTCCACCCATGGAGGGCTTCAAGCTGCAGTGGTGCTCCATCTATCCAAGCTATTCAAGGGTGCATTCAGTAAAAATGCAGCAAATATACTACGGGAAAGTAAGTGTAATGGCTGATGAGGATGACTGTATAAAAAGTGGAAGGATTCATTATACTCATCCCATTCTTAGTTGGCACCCCATGCAAACAGCATACATTATGCTGGAGTTTGAGCAGCCATGAGATTTCATATGGCTTGCAAACAAAACCAACCATGTACTATTTTTAGGCCTCTTTCAAAGAGAGTATATGGATCCTTCCTTCAACTACTCCAGACCAGAATAAGTTACAGATCATTGCCATTTGAGGCCCCACCTCCACCCTGATCAGGGAAATGCCCATTGGTTTATTAGTCACCGACATTTAAGTAGTTGAAAGGATAGGATCCAGCATGTTTTCTTATGTTCTTATGCATATGAGTGAAGGAGTTCCCAAATACCTTTCTTTTTTCTCTGCAAGAACTAGAAGTATAGGACAGTATGGTAACCATCACCTGGCCTAGCAATTCCAATTGGAAACTAGGGGTGGAGTATTGGGGTACAGGGTTATGACACCATTACAGTGAAACCAAAACTGGTTATATGGAAATAATTGCAAACATCTCACTTTCTCCATATGGACAATTGGAGTCCACAGAGGTGCTGTTCCATAGTGGAAAAGATGTCAACTTAATTGTAGCATTTCTATTGTTAGAAATTACATTGTAAGAATTTTTTTTTACATTATTTGGTTGTTGTTTAGATATCACTGTATTCACTGTATTAGGAGAGCATATTACTGTCAGCCACTTCAGGCTTCATTTGGGTGGGCAAGCTGCTGCAATAACAGGAAATGAAATAGTTTCTAATAAGCACCATATCCCAGGTGAGCAGGCCGCATCCCATGTGAGGTATTCAACATGAAGCCAATTTTTTAATAAGTTTCACTCATTCCCTGGCATACTGATAGCTTAAAACGCGGTACAGATTTAAACAGAAACCAAAATAATAATGTAATACCCTTATTATATTTACAACAATTATAGCTGGGTCCAGACTTTGTCATAAAGAGCTGAGAATGGTCAGCAGGGCCATTCCACCAAGTTGCTGCAAATTGCTGAAAGACTCGTCATTCCTTTTCTTTTGTGTCACTTTAAACCATAAGCTTCTGAGCAGACTGTGTGTGTGTGTGCACATATGCATGTGCACACACATGCGCACACAATTTTTAAGCTGCTCCTGCATCCTTTTTGTAGAAAATTCTGAGTAGACCCACCAAAATCAAGCAGACGAAATTTAATTATTATTAAGTCCCACTCCATGCATCTCTTCTAAGTATGGCTAAAACTTGAATTAGCCCACTATTTTCAGGATTTCTTGAATACTTTCTACCCAGAAAACTTCAGCTGTGGGTCTGTATAGCAAACAACAACAAAAACAACATCAGCTTCTTCCATTCGTTTTACCAGGGTCTGTGTGAAAAGTTTCCCAGAGAAATATGTATATGATATTCATCATGTCTATAGCATTTCCGAATGCACAGAGAGTAGTATCCACTTTGACTCCAATCTAGAACCAATAGATTTTTTTTCTATGTAGGAAATTAGTAGTTCTACTTTGTAGTCCTACATTAGTGATCTCATGACAACATTTTGAGATGGATGAAGCTGAAAGACTGAAGTCTACCCCATATGTTTCACAGTTTAAGGTGGCTTAACAGGGCAGCATACTAGGGCTGGAGTCCCAGATCTTTCATTTGGAATTCCATGTCTCATATGTAAATAAGTATGCGAAAGTTTGTTTTTGTTTATTCTGTCCTGTGGGCCTCCATCTCTTGGGTTTGCAACCAAGGAGGATTTTGAACTTGTGTGATTCCCCTTATCAACAGTCAGCATCAGACCAATCTTAAGGCTCTTCATTAAACTTACTATATTTTGCATTTGCCTCAGATTTTGTAACCACTATATTTGTATGCAAATGTGCCTCTTTCCAATAGAAATAAATAATATGTTTTTATTCCAAATTGCATTTGATTCCATCAGCTAAAATCAGTTAGGAGTATAATACTATACATGCCTGCTAAGGAGTAAGTCCCACTGTGTTAAATGAGGGTTATTCACAGGTACCTATGCACAGAATTACAGTCAAACTTGGATTATTTTATTATAAGAGACATGATTTTGGCAGTAATTCTATTCATATTTACCTGGAAGAACATGCCTATAAACCTAGTGAAATCTGTTTCTCAGTAGGCATCTATAGGTCTGGGTCATAATGCTCGTATAATAATATATTTATGAACAAGTCCTCAACATAAAAATATAAGTTAAAGTGAGTAGGGTTGGTAGGGTGATGGAAGGAAGAACCAGAATAAGACCATTTAATTTTACAATAAAATCCTGAGCAGATGTTCATAAGTGAGGGGCTGAAACAAAAGTCAGAAGAGAGATCTTATGGCATAGAGAACAATTAAGAAAAATAAGCCAGGGTGGCTTATTTTATATTGTTATTTTTGTATTTTTAATTTTAATATTTATATTTTTAATTTAATGTTATTTATTTTTAACTTATTGTTGTAAGCCGCCCAGAGGCTTCGGCGAATGGGGCGGCATAAAAATGTTTTAATAAATAAATAAATAAATAAATAAATAAATGAGTGTTATACAAAAGATACTGAGTTGTAGCAGTGTTAGTCCTACTTAGAGTAGACCCACTGAAATGAATACTTTGGCTACTAAGAGCTGTCAAGTTTCATTCATTTTGATGGTTTTACTCTAAGTAGGACTAACATTGGATACAACTCATTGTGTGTAAGTCAGCATAAATGGCTTGAAGATAGCTACAAAGAACCAATCAATAACTTTCCTTTTGTAATATTTTCTACTCACCTGCCCCATTTTAGTAAACTATTAATAAAAATATAACCTTTAAAAAACCCAAGGACTCTTTGTTTGTACTTGAGAGTTAAAGAGTATGAGGTGGGGGTGGAATAAGCAACCAAAATGTCAATGAGGCATTTGGGCAGCCTGGCTACTCTACACCAATCTTACTGTTTCTATTCACTATGACACCATTGTTCATAATATAAATTGCTATTGTCAGAATAATAAATAGGGCTTTATAATGGAAATACTGGCAGACCCATTAACTATGTCCCAGCGAGGGGGGTGGCTTTCATACAAGAATGGGTGGGGCGCGGCTAAAGCAAACCCATCCATTGGTCTCATCGCCTTCTGTACTATGGCAATGCATACTGTGATAATTTGATTATTTATAATTATTTGTTCTTCCCCAAACATGCTTTTCCATTATTCATTTTAGATGGTGGAAGGACATCTCTATCATAGCTGGAACTCCTACTTCCCCCTCCACAGCACGTGGAGCCATGCCAGTGGCAAGGCTGTTGTACAGCTATCCCCAGAGATTACAAATGACACAAATAAATATAATAAGAAAGTGTTACTATTTCTCTTCCCCTTAAGAAAAGGTATGCCTCTCTAATTTAAAAAGGGGTATATAAACCACTGCTTCTCCAAGGCTGGTGCTGATAATGCCTACCAACTACTCTCCATTTAAGAGTAAATATAAATGTGTTTGGTTACACACACACGTACACATTCACTCAGAGAATTACAAAAAAGATATATGTTTTCCCTTCTATGACTGAAGAATTTAAATGCTAATTGATTTGGTCAGTTAGGGCTTTTGGATGACAAGTTAATTAAAAACATGTATGCAGTGCAGAATCTAGCACAAAACCACTCTGAGCTTGCAGATTGATTTTATTTGGGCCAAGCCGGCTGTGATAGCTTTGTCTCCTGTGTCTTACAATAGAAGTTCTATTCCCAAGTGGCTTGTTTTTTGTGGTTTTTTTTTTACTCTCAAGCGCCTGCAAAGTGAGGTAGAATATTTCATGCTTTGCCTAGAAGCTCCCTTTGTTTTGTTTTTAACTTTCAACATGGCGGTACTAAAAATAGACTTTTCTCTTTGGATGTAAGTGAACGAATATACCCATAGCCATAAAAACACTGCCTTGGCATTTAGAATTGTTGACTGCACAGCTACCATGTATGTAGCATTCAAGGACATTTGTGCAAAGTGATTTATAAGACTTATTTCATCTGGTCTCGCAGCAGACTTAGTTTTACAAGTGGGACAATTTATGCTGAGAAATGTGAAAAATCCACCCTCTTAGGGTAGATTCATATACTGACTGGACTCAGACAAGACAATGACTCACACTCAAGGTTTAAGTGCAGGTTGTTGCTGAACTTTGCGTTGTTGAAAAGTGAGTTGTCATGCTGTTCAGTCAAGCCACGGTCTGGAAGCCATGGACAATCCACAAACTGAACCATGGTTTGTTCCAGGGTTATGAACGGTGATTTGTTCCCTATAGTTTCTTCAGACAATGCAATAACCCATGTTTCAACAACAATCCATAGCTAATTACAATGCACATTCAATCTTTAATCAACCTTAACATTTTATTTATTATTTTATTTATTAGAACATTTCTATCTTGTTGTCATTCATTTCCTAAATATCCAGTCATGTTCTATTTTACACAAGTTCAGAAAGCTTCCAACCCTCTACACACAGAGGTACTTGCCCACATGTAACCTTAAGCACAACACATTATTACTGTTTTCAGCTTACTGGGAGCATACACAAAGCTTTGTCAAGAGCTTCACATTGTGTTGGCTGCAGTTCATAATGCTCAGGTTATTGATTTTGCTCAAACACAGATTTTAAGCTTTTTAAGTAATTTTAGATCTGCTTCTGGCTTTTATCTGAGATTTCATCCCGTGGATATTTTGAATGGTTATTGCAATTGGCAGGCGAGAGCAAATTTCCCTGCTCCTTCCTCCTCACAACAGTGCCTCCAGTCCCATGACACTGAGGCCCTGCTGAATAGGTCATGTCTGTGTCTGTGTGTCTGTGTATGATCCCTGAAAATTAAGCAGAGACAGCTTTGATGAGCAGAGTCCATCCACAGGAGAAAGATCCTAGTCCAAACTCCATCAGTATATTAGACACAACTTCCAGTGGGGCATGCTGGGAGTTGTAAGCCTATTTTCTGCCTAATCTTGCATAGGACTGTGCTTGAAGGCATTCCTGGCCACTGATTTCAACTGGAATATTTATTTATTTGTTTATTTATTTTAGTTTAGGCCACTTCACACAGAGCCATTGTCCTGCATGTATTCTTCAGCTACTATGCATTTTCAAAAGGAACAAAGAAAAATGTTGGAATCACCAGTGTCATAATGAAATAGCAATAAAAGCATGAACACAGATATACCAATCTTCTGCCCCATCCGTCTTCTGGAACTTCCAGAGGCCAATGCCAGGGAAGGACATGGCCTACATTTGTCTCCCCCAGCTGTGTTTTTATTGGCCACATGACTCCAAAGGCAGCAAAAGAACACACACCTGATCCTGACTTTGCAAACCTAACTGGTTCTAGAAATTTTATGGTTGGCAATCTCTCAGTTCCAAAGGACAGCTGATTCACACCATCCGAAGCAGGTGGCATTGGGGAATTTCTTTTTCTCCAGGAATTAGGCTGCTTTAGTTATTCCCTGATCTAGGTATTTCAGGGGAGCAGTTCAGCTTAGGATCTAGCAGATCTAAGACCACTCCCAATCTTCTATAAACACATCCTCATTTCATCCTAATTTGACTCCTGCTCTCAGTAGAAACTCTGTCAATAATATTGCTATGGCCACAGAAATTTCTGCAAGCATACCGACGGCCTCCATAGAAAACATGCTATGAAGCTACAATGGAAAGATAATTTCTGCTTCATACTTGCCTCCAACTGCAATAACTTTCTGAGAAGGCTACAAATGCTTCATAAAACTTTACATAAATCAAATGGAAATAATTTGGGGAGCACAGATAGCTAAATAAAAACTCATTGTAAAATCCTTTACTATTTTTGTACCTAAAGAAGAGCCATCAAACCAAAGGATCTTGTTATTTAAGACACGAATATTAATTGTTTTAACTGTTTGTATTAAGGCTTAAAAAGAACAGTACTAGAGTTGCACCCTGTTTCTCAGAGATGGAAATAAAGGGCATGATAGCAGTATATGCGGAAGATATAAACCGAGCAGCAAGGACAAACCTAAAGAGGCTATCGAGACAATGTTCCCAATCAATAAAATAACATACATATGCAGACATACTTGACAAATAGCATTTCTAAACAAGCATGCCAATAAAAGCTTCCCTGAAAAGTTTTTACTCCCTGCAAGATTTAGATTCCTGCTTTTTTGATATAATAGCATAGCAAAGAGATAGACAGACAGACAGACAGACAGACAGCTAGCTAACTAGCTAGATGATGGATAGTTAAATGAATGTGTTTCTGGTCACATGCTAAATCCTCACCAGGCCAGATTTTTTAAAAGTTATTTTACAAATATAAGTTAAAATGCCTTCTGCAACATGAGCAAAGGAGAGAGGGTCAAAATAGTTATTACTTAACTGTTTGTTTCAGAGCTACTTGCAGCCCAACACACACACACACACACGAACACAATTTTTATTCTACAGTAGATGGAGGGTATTGGAACCTTCTCGTGTTGCAGTAGTCAGGCTTAGACCTGGAGGAGTATACCTGTGCCTACTCCAGAGTAAATGTAAAGAAGTTATAGCTTCTAGCCACACATTTAAACTGATTTCTGGTTTTGCAGTTTCTATTTGAAGCTTATTTCTATATTTTTCTCTTTTTAATAAAATGTATATTACTATCAATAGCTTCTGAAATTCTGCATTTATATTACTGGGTAGATGATGAAGGTCCAAGTGAGGCTAATTGCTTGCCCCATGATAAATACCTTCAGAAAACTGCATGCTGTCTACTCCAAAATCAACTGAGTTCCCTAATTTACCAATTTCAAATACTAAAAAAGTGTCCCCAGGAATTTGGATAATTGTATATTCATACGTACACACTTCAGGCCCAAATCAGTAAGCCTAAAAATGCTGGTCGTTTTTAAAATAGCAAGTTAGATGCTTAAAATATAAAGTGCTAGTGCAGTCAATGGTCTGTGAAAAACCTGAATTTTTCCACCAATGATGAATCAGTATAGGAAATGCTGATCACCTAAGCAATGAGAGCAAAGTTAGTGAGAAGAAAATGAAAGTAAAGAGCAGGATCCAACTCCTTCAGAGGCCTAGAAGCTACCCAAGTCACTTTGTCCCACAAGGTCTTCTGAATTGCATCATTGACATAACAGCCAGGCCCTACCTGGTAATCCAAGGATGGTGAAATAGGAACGGCATTCCGTAAAACCAGAGCTCTCCCTGACACAGGTGCGCCAGAGCCCCTGGTAATTGTAGACGCCTGTCACAGGATTGTCATAAAGATCTTGCACACTCCACTGGTCCATGCCAGTGGATGCAATAATTCCAGCTACCCCTAAGAGTGAAACCATAAAGCCCAAGGACTGGCACATGGTTACAGACATTATAGGGATTTCTTTCCAAAATGGGCTTCCAAGTATCCCGGTGGTACTTGTATCACATCTGAGTATTTGCCAGGCACAAATGGACTTTTACGGACAGGCAGCTGCACACGTCACTAATGGGAAAGGGGATAATCTGGCCTATACCATACAGGCTCGCCCTTTTCTCCTTATCGGTTTCAGTTAGATTATTTGCCTCCATCAGTACCAAGAGCGGTTTGTTATCCATAATGCAAATGCTTCACTCTCTATTTACTGTTTGAGGGTACTTTTCATGACTAATTCAAAGGGGTGGCATAAGTTAAGCCTTCCAGGTAGCATTTTAATCAGCTGCAAAAAAGCTATGCTTAAACAAAAAGGAGTGAGGCTGGCACATTGTTTGCATTATATTATTTAGTGTGAAAACATTGGCACAGACTCCCCTTTCAGTCTGAAATCTAATTCAGGTAATCCCCTAGTACTTATAGGTTTTTACCCACTATTTTAGCAACATTTTCCTTGCTCCAGATTTGTTTTAAATACTATTATTTCATCTAGATAAGTATATCAGAGAAATCTGCACGAGATTCAAAAGAGTTCTGGATTCTGCAGTGGACCAGGTTTCTTCAAGCCAGATGGATTTGGTAGACTTGCAGATTTTTTTTTAATTTATTTCTTATTTTTTTGGTGGTGGGCGAAGGTGGGGGGAATTTGCTGTAATTCACATTATTGCTAATTCATGTTAATTAATGATCATTAACACATTTGTACAGGTTTGATAAGGCAAAGTGAATTAATGCAAAATAGAATGACATGAAATAGAATGACATGAATAGAATGAAATTTTGGACATCATTACCAAGATGGCCTGGACCCCCATGGTCATGCCTGCTACCATATTTCTCATCCAGGGCCTCAGAGAAAGGTCTCAATACATGGGCATGTTCATAAGGGATGGGCATGCAAAGTCAGCATACATTGTTTGCAAAGGTCTATGTTTTAAACAATTGAGGAATACTTTGACCTCAGAGACAATCAGCAGAGACTTACCTCTCTACCATTTTTTTAGCTATGATTAAGTCGATACTAGTCAGTGGCTGAACTTCATCTTGTGTTGACTCACACCAAGAGTGACAGCAGCCAGAAATACACATGACGTGGCCACTGATGACTGCAGGGTGAGCTGTGGAACTTGTGACAGTGGGCATGGCCATAATCTACTGCCTACCTAGTTCTGCAGCAAGACACCTATTAATGTCGATGCAATTTGGGAACAGTCTACATTTGTATTCCCTCATGCTTGTCTCAGGAAGACAAAACATAAAGAAAATTAAAGTTGCTCCCTCCACCCCTAATCTCCCTCATTTTTTTTTCTCCCTTGCTCAAGATAGAGGAAAATAAAATGTTCACAGGGAAGCTTTTGACACTGAACTGCCCCAAAGGATGAGGGTACTGATTTTTAGATTGCTTAGTTGCCCTCCTCAGAAAAGGCTTGAGAAGATTTGCAACAATATTTTTTTAAAAAATGAATAAATTGAAAACTAGAAAAACTATTATACACTAAATACAACCAAAATATCTATGGCAAGTATAAACAATTTGAATGATGCATGAAAGAACACTTTGTATGGCATCAAGGGACTCAACCTGGAGCCAAAAACCTGATAATGATCATGTCAAAAAGACTTTGCTGGGGAAAGTATTCCATAAATGGAAGGGGAGGCACCAGGGTAAGAAAGTCTTCTCCCTTTTGCAACTTCTGTATTTCCAGATGCTTTCCAGATGTGTATACTCTTGTCTTGCTTTTCTCCAAGATTCAGACTAAATGAATTTGAACAGAAGCAAACTTATAGATCACTGAAACAAATTAGCACATTTATATGGCAACAATATTTTAATGACACCTAACTGCAAAGCTCCAAATGATCTCACCCCTAAATTACAGTAATTTGATTTAGATCTTAAATAGCACTGATGATACCACCAAGTGCCATACAAATGCCAATGAGGTCAAGGTGGCATCCTCGGTCTTCATCCTCTGTGTCACACTGGAACAAGAGCAGAGCCATTGGAGTAACTTTAAAGAAGCCTTTCCCAGCCTGGTGTTCTCCAGATGAACCAGACTGCTATTTGCACCATTCCCAGCCTGCATCTGGAAAGCCCTGGGATAGGAAAAGCAACTTTAAAATGTAACTAGTTTCATGCACCCTTCATCAGTGTGTGCCTTTTTTTTCCTTTTCTGGGTCAGGAGACAGGCCTATGGATCTGCTGGAAGCAAAAATAGAGGGGTGGTCCGAATAATATATGACCTGAAAAAAGAGTTGGTGCAGGCACCACACATACTTGTATCTAGGGCAGTATGGACTAGAGAATGATGTTTCACTGTTTGGTTTCTGTGGGACTTCAAACCCACAGAAAGCTTGGGGAAGAGGGGAAGCATCTAAAAGCTAACACATCCTTTCTGGCAGAGCTTTCTGGTGGCCCTCCTCCACCTTTATCCCCATACAGGATAGTCATGTACAGAAAGACAAATAAGTGGCTCCTAGATCAAATCAGGTCAGATCAGAACATTCCCTGAAAGCAAAATGACAAAACTGAAGCGGTCATACTTCAGGCACATCATGAGAAACAAGACTCACTGCAGAAGACAATAATGATAGGGAAAGTTGAAGGCAGAGGAAGAAGAAGAAGAAGACTGAATATGAGATGGATAGACTCCATAAAAGAAGCCACAGCCTTGAATCTACAAGAGATGAGCAGGGCTGTCAAAAATAGGACATTCTGGAGGTCATTCATTCATAAGGTCACCATAAGTCAGAGAAAGCTTAACAGCACATAGCAACAACAGCATATGAATGAGAGGGGCATGTATCAGAGCTGTAGGCAGCTATGAGTCAAGCCAATAATCAAAGTTTCAAGGCCAACCCAATGATCAGAGGCTAGGTGGGAGGCAGAACTAAGAGGTCAGAACCGGAGGACAAGCCAGAGCTTGTGAAGGCTGCAATTGTTCAGGCTGTGAGCCCAGCATGATCAATACATCTTTAGTTCTAGTGCCTTCCAGAATTTTTGGATTATAATATGCAGCATCCTTCACATACTAATTGCAATGTGCAGGAACTCCTGACTAGCTTCTTCCAACTCAGTTCCCTCCAGAGGTGGACTGCAACTCCTGGCAGCCCCAGCCAGCAAGACTACCGCCAAGCAGATGTGGTAGGAACAGGATTGGGGCAGGCTGGCCTAGAGAATTGCCTCAGCCAGTAGCCCTGCTGCCGCACCTCTCGGGGAAACTGTGATCCAAGCCATAGATTCTATATTCTGGCACTGGCAGGCCAGACTGAGGGTTCGAGGGTTCTGACAATACCAATGTATTATGTGAAGATTACCAAGCATGTTCCACTGGCTGTTCCTTACTACTGTGGAAACGGTCTTTCAGGTTCCCCAACATGGGGCATTAGTTAAAACAACTCTCCAAGGAAATATTTTGATGCAGCCAAAATATGCAATTTCCTTATGTTTTGCTGGACCATGTGATCTTGATTTTCTTCTTCAATACGATCGCTCCTCCTTCTGCCCCTCCATTGGGTGGGGAATGGGGAGTGTCTCTTCCTGCACTGAGGCTTTTTTTCAATCATTTGCTATTTTATACAGAAACCAACTGTAACTTCAAAGACATCTTGGTGACCTATCTAAAGCTCAAAGAATTGCTTAGCTTGGAGGAACCACCTTCGTCCTGATCCCTCTTGGGATAAAGTGTGGCTGGGTGGCACAGGGGAGCTGCTGAAGAAATAATATCCGACCGGACAATGAGGAACACTTTGACAGAGTGTTCACATTATTGGCTGATAGGACTGCATCAGTCACTCATTCACAGGCACAAGGTCTAAATTGCAGAACCAATTAACAGCACTAATAGCCCTTGCCTGAATTAATCTTTGAGACAAAAGGAAAGAGAAGTGGAAGTGCTATTAGCAAATCAAGCTGTACCATCCCTGCTTTATTGCAGGAATCTAAGTGTCTGTATTTGGCTATTATGAACTGACTGCAATTACAGCCCTCATTTAAAATGATTAAGTGGTTATAATTATTTTTCAATTAAAACTTAGATATTCTATTTATACAACATCGCAGGCTTCAATTAAACTTCTCCCCACCACCACCGCCTTTTCCCTTTCTAATTTTTTTAAGAAGGACCACTCTGCCAAAAGAGTCCTGAATTCCTTTCAAACCATTAAGAGCCAAATAGCATGCTAATAGTGTTTCTGTTTATATTCCTCAGCTTCATTTAAAATGGGATACACTGATGGAGATTCACTGGCATCTGCAGTATTTGTGGTACAGCAGAAGTTCAAGGAAACAAATCTCGGAGACATAAACTGACTACCCTACTGGGATATTCCACAGTCTCAGTCCCTGGTAGACAAGGCTTCTGCAATTGCTTGTAGATCAGCCCCTTCAAGTAATGCAGCTTTATTTAGATGGAGAATGGGAAAAAATAGAGGAATCTCCACTACTATGTTCAGGCAAAACCAAAAAAAAAAAAAATTACTGCAAGGCTTATATCTGTCTCAGGAATCTGTTTTATGCCAAGTCAAACTACATGTGCATCCAGCTGAGTATTGTCTATTCTAGCAGGTAGCCGCTCTCTGGTATCAATTACCAAGGAAGGTTGTGGGCTGCCCCACACTAGGGGCAATCAAGACACAACTGGACAACCTTCAGCCTTCTGAGAAGGGTGGTTTAACTTGATGTCCTGCACTGAGCAGGGGGTTGGAGGTGGTGAACTTCTGGCCACTTCCAACTCTACTATTCTGTGATTCTATGATTCTGAAAAGCAAAGCAGAACTAAGAAATTAATTGTGAGACACCATTAAGGATAAGGGCAAGAGGAGCTAGAATAGCCCACACCATTTATTTATTTATTTATTTAAAACTTTTGTATACTATCCACTACCAAATGGTTCCAGGATGGTCTTACAAAGTGGAGCACAGCATCTATTAAATAAAAACATGCTTAAAATTTCAATCTAAACCTTAAAATACTGGGAAATACAAAGGTTTTGCCTAGCACTGAAAAGAACAAAGTGTCAGCAGCAGGTGAACCTCTCTGGGGAGCATATTCCATAACTGGAACACCACCACAGAGAAGGCCCTTCTCCAAGTAACCACCTTCCTAATCTCCTTCACGGAGGACTCCCAGAGAAGGACCTCTGACCCAGATCTTAAGGGGTAGGCAGGCACATAGGGAAGGAGATGCTCCTTCAGATATCCAGGTCCTAAGCCATGTAGCTTTATAGGTCATCACCAGCACCTTAAATTGGGCCCAGACTTCAATTGTTAGCTAGTATAGATGGTAAAGGACTGGCGTTATATGTGCACATCTGCCAGTTCCTGTTAACATCCTGGCTGCTCTGTTCTGGACCACCTGAAGTATCCAGACTGTCTTCAAGAGCAGCCCCATGTAGAGCACATTACAATAGCCCAATTGTGAAGTTAGCTGAGCAAAGGTCACTGTTGCTAGGCTCTGATCATTCAGGTAAGGGTGCAGTTGATGAAACAGCAGAAGCTGAAGGAAAGCAGCCACCTGGTACTCTAGGGACAGCTCTGGGTCAAGGAGCACTCCCAAACTGTCCTTTAGGGGGAGTGCAATGCCATCCAAAACAAGTTATGTTTCAAGTTACTTATAATTACATTTGTTACCAAGATGTAGTTGAATCTGAGGTTCTGTTTCATAGCAGATGAAGATCATAATCCAGGACTGGTGTTGAGGGTAAGCAAGGTCGGGTACTTGCCAAGGGCACACTATCCACAAAGGCCCACTAATAATAGCCTGCTGGAGTTATTCCTCCTCTTCACCATGGAAATCTTCTTGTTCAGCTGCCTCTCAATCTCCAAAGAGGACAAGGAGGAGGAGGAACAGATGCCACTGCCTGTTTGTTCATTGATCCTCAGCCTGTCAAGCAAGCAAGTGAAAGCAATAATGAAAAAGCTGAGGAGCATCAGTAGCAGCTGGTGACAATGATGGTGAGAAGGTTGACCCATGGAAGAGGGAGTCCACTGAAGATATGTGGTCCAAGGGCTGGAGTATGGGTTTTCAAAAGGCAGAGACAAAGCAACTTATAAACTGAGGCAAAGAGTCTTTGTTAAGACTTCCTCTTTACCATAGGAACCTTGTCCCCAATATTCTATGCATGGTATTTATTAAGTTATTTCAGAAAGGAAGAAAGCACCTGTTGCATCCCATCATTCCCTCATTTCATTCAGTGGTCCATAGCTTCAGAGCATGGGTTTGGCCTTGTGATTTGTCGCTGTCAATATAATCCACCTGGAAGAAGAAGAGGAAGATGTGGCAACGGCAGAGCACAGGAAGGGTGAGCAGAGACAACAAGTTTGTTTATCTCTCACTTTTCACTTTTCAGGCTATTATCCATCCTAGTTGCACTTTAAATAATTCCTTGATCACTTTGGGAGAATTTCCTTCCAAAGTTTTCCATTCAGGATAATGTTCTATAGAACTCATTTATTATCTATTCTTTGAGGCTCTATGTGACAAGTTTTCCTAAACTCACTTTCTGAGTCATACTCTCGAATCCCTTTATCATAGTTGTTGCCTTTCCTTGGGTTCCCTTCCATGTCTTAAATAATTAGATGCAAACGGTATGCTAATAAATAAAGCATTACAGCTGAAACGTCTCATCGCTGAAAATCCAGGAAATTTGACATTATGGCTCACTGCCCAATTGGAATTCAAGGCCACCTTTGTTAACAGCTATCTCGCTGAAACTTACTTAGGGCAGCTTGCTGAAGCACCAGCACTTGGGGCTTAGCTTTCACTGGATGTACTATATATGCAGTTTTCAGAAAAGGATTGTGGATTCTAAGCATGCATTCACATTTGCAAAATGCAGCCTTGAAAAATCTGCTGTTTAAAAATGCATATTTTCCAAAAGGAAAAAAAAAACACCTAACAAAAACAATGTTCATGCTTTAGTCTGGGGGAAACGCACAGTTGGGTACACTCTTTCAGAACTTGTGTACCAAAATGCATCTTTTTCCCATCTGAGGAAAAAGAAAAAGAGATGACAATCAAAAACAGGAGCAAGATGATCTAGGCTTTAATGTGGAGTTTGGAGCATTTTAGCAAGCTTGAACAGACGTTCCCCCTCCATGGTGCCTGTTTGTAAGATATTGGAAACACTGAGGAAAGCAATGCACCGATCCTTGCCAAGAATTCAGATGTGGAAGAAGCATGATTGCAATATTGCAAGGAAAAGAAATAAGTGAAATGTTTTTTATATTGTTCTAAGTCCACTCTGGAAGGCCAAAAGCTGGGTGGCAAGGGTCCAGGGATGTTGCCCCAGTGCTGTGTTGCTTGCCATGCTGCAGAAGTTCATTCAAGCACTTCTGATGTTGCATCGCTTTTGCAGCAATGCAGCATTTGCCTGGCCAGAGCAAACCAAAATCCATCTGGTGTAGCTTCCTGTTTCCTACTGTGGGCAACCGGATGCTTCCAAGAACTGCACAGGTATGGTGCAAAGGCCATATACTCCCACAGTAGTGCCCCCTTGCAACTCGTTTCCAGCAGCATGCTGCCTTTGAATATGGAGGCTCAACTTGCAGCAATACCACCATAAAAATATTTTGGTGTTTTCCATCCCTATTATATCATAGAAAATATCCATTCAGATTTTGTGACAATTAATGCTACTGTATTCCTTATGTCAAAGACAAAAGCAGTTGATGTACAATTAGAGGAATGATACCTCTGTTTCAGAAGGAGCTTGTGCTTTTGGACAATGATTGGAAAATATTATATCCTGACAAAGTGAAAGATATGTTGACTGTGGACCATAAATTAATACAGGAACAAAATATTTATTGTGCAACCCACACATTCTGTAAAGAGTTACAGAGTTATGATTCTATTCTATGTGGAGAAAGGTCTACTCTTCTATGGACAAATGGCATTTTAGGTGTCTGTCAGTGAAGGCTGTCATTTTTCCTAGAATATCCCTGAAGACAATGTTTTATTATGAGGTGGTATTATTATGGGGCATTATCAAAACATGATAGTCAGAAATATCAATCTTCTAGGAGTAGTACTGGTGAGCTTTACATCACTCATTTTTAAAATTTGCTCCCCAACACCCCAAGATAGTTCCCAAATTTTTCTCAGCCTAGGAACTGTTCAGTGTGAATGGCTTGCACAGGGAACTGACTGAAAGAGAAATACACTATAGATTTAAAATGACCCCTAGAAGATTTCAGGAGGTGAATGATCCAAGAATTTGGCAAGTGCTGGATCTCTAAAATAAGTAGCAGAGCTCATCTTCTGATATGGATTCAGGTTAAGCTTAGATGACTGAAAGTGAGTTGTGGAATACTTGGTAGTGAAGAAATACAGACCGCACATGGTCAGAGGCACTTTCCTCTTTATTACTACTACATATGTTCCCAGCCTACGACCTAGGCATCAAAACAAGTTCTGCAATATGAATGGAGCACTGTTTTGGGGCACTGTGCAAATGAGGGAAAGTGCCCTTACTGTCTGTGTCTGAGGGAAATCCTAGCATTTAACATTTTGCTGTAAATTAAATTATTACCAGGGGAATCTTCACCAAGAGGCTGCTGCTTGATGAACAAAATGTCACTTATACTGGAGCCACTAGATGGCAGCAACAACTTAATTATATCTCCCTATTAGACCTTGTCCTGAATTTTTCCAGCAGTTTCTGCCAGGAAGGACTTGCTCTATTATAGCCAGCAAATTGAACCATTTCATTGTCTGGAGGTATTTTCTGCAGCTCTCTGTCCAGAGGCCTATGATAACAGTCATCTCCAACATTCCAAGGAGAGAAAGCCCAGATAACGGAGCGTAATAGTACCAACCTGCACTGTGCCCGATGGCATGCTGCTCTCCTATCATTTGGAAACAGCACATATTAGGATATTGCATGAAAGGGCAGGGGGTTAATTGATGGAAGATGTTGAATACCCTCAGCTGAGACTGCGATGTCCCAGTACCGCTGAAACAGAAGGCAAAACAAACTTGCTGGGTCACCTTGTTCTTCCGGTTGCTGCGTATTATCTGAATCTGGATTGTTCTATTTAGGATTGCTCCCACCAGCACAAGCCAGGAGACCATCATGGTTTCACTAGCACACAGCATTTCTTGCAAAAGAGAAATGATCCTTTGCTGTGCCTTCTGTTAAATTCCTGTTTGTAAAAGCTCCGTGCATCTGCTCTTTCTCTCTGCAGGGTCCCTGGGCTCTCCCAATGTCACTGCTTTTGTGGTCTTCCCACCCTGGGCAAATGTTTTGTTCACCCCCTCCATGGTGCCTTTCTGTATGCTGAGCAACATGAAAACTGCATCCCCAGCAGGCCCTGCCATCCAGCACTACAAAGTGACCAATTTGAGACACTGCCATGATGGAGGAATGGATCAAATCCAGAATGGGTGTTTGTAAATGTTGACTCTTGCAAGTGAGTGCAGAGAGACAGAAACCTGTCCTGGGCTGGCACTGAGAACATCAAGCCAGAGTTTCCCAGGACACTGTTTTTGTCCATTTCCATTTTTTCATTTCTAATGTCCGACAATTCTTTTCTTCTGCTTGCATCTGTGCCTTTGACCTGGGTAGCTGATGGAAACAAGAAAGCTTTTTATCTCCTGGAAGGTGGCGGAATATCACCTAACTGAAATGTTCCTAAGCTACTTCTGCAAACTGTTAATCTGTGTTTGAATCTGCCCCCCATTCATGGGTAAAATTCAACTAGAGACAGGGGGCACAAAGTCAAAATTATAACAGAAATGAAACAAATCATTTACTGGCCCACAATGTTCAATGTAGGAACAATGGAGATTTAATATTGTAGGAGTAACAGAGCTGACTATGATTCCCTAGTCAGTGTCTGGAGTCCTACTTGATTTTCAGAGTTCCTGCTCCATTGTTAGAAAACAGCTCCAACTTCAAATTTGGGATTCCATATAAAGAATGCCCTCATCCTCCATGGCACCCCCATCTCCTGTGGAAGAACCATACCAGATGCTCTTGCAAGGTCATAAATGCAACCTTGGAAAAGGAGTTCATGGGGCATTTTGGGGGCAGGGTAGGGGGAGAGACTGCTGCTGCCAAATAGGAGGCATCCTGGCAGCACCTTGGCCTCCTTCCCTCCCCTATCTAAAACTCCGCAATTAGATGGTTGAAAGTGACCGTTTATCTGCTTCACAGAGTGGAAGGAATGTGGAAGAAGCCTCCACCCCCATGCTCCTCCCATTCTGCTTAGGATGCCCTTCTTTGAATTCAAAGGGCTCTAGGATTGTGCATGAAATAACTAAAGAGGAATGGCTAAAGGAAAATCTATCCAAGTAGTTCAATGTAATAAACAAGGCAATGCAACTGATCATCATATGCAGATTACACCGGCTCTCAATTACAGTTCCAATTGCAAAACTCCATGTGTCTGTTCCTGTAAATCTGGGATGTAGCTCCACCTCTCTACCACTCACAGCTCCAAGGTAAAGCTGGACCTAATCGAAGCCTAGGAGAGCGTATGAACATTCCCTAAATAATTCATCTGTTAAAGGCATGGCTTGAGCAAACATGGAAAGCCCTTAACACAACCTGTTGAAATGAAAAAGGGTTTTATGCTAATTGAAAAGATGTGCATGTGTGTCCCCTAATATTTCCTATGGCCCATCTAGTTTAAAAGCATCCTAAGTTTCCTAGCTGCTCTAATGGCATAACATTTTAGCACTGAATTCATATCAACTCAACAAGACTACATCCCAGTATTGAAAATGCAGGAACAAAGACAAGGAAAAAAAACCTGAAAGCAAAAAGAGCAGGTTCCTCCTTACAGTAATCAGAAATGGGGCATCAATGTAGAACCGAGCAGAGGGAGGCACAATATGTTCTTCGCAGTTCACAGCTGGATGTTAGAGAAATCCATAATAAATTCTAACTTTTTCTTTATGTGACTTTTAAAAAAGGCCACAGCATGAGAAGATGCATGTTCAGAAGTGTTCATCTGTACAAGTGTGCGCTTTCCAACACAAATACAAGTTCAGGCAATTGAGAAAACTCTAGTTTATTATTTAGTTAGTTCCATCAGTGAGTGGGTGGCAGAATGAAAGAGTGCCTGTCTATCCA
This sequence comes from Varanus komodoensis, assembly GCF_004798865.1. NCBI lineage: Eukaryota > Metazoa > Chordata > Lepidosauria > Squamata > Varanidae > Varanus > Varanus komodoensis. The sequence goes on from NW_025335268.1 coordinate 89,697,842, forward strand.
GGAAATTCAGATGGAACGGATTTTAAATCTGTACATCCCTACTTTACACACAATGAGAATTTTCCAGAGGAAAAGGTAACCAGGATATTCACAATATACTCACTGCCATGCAAGTCATATGAATGCATCTCATCTAAGCATCTCCTCAATACAAAACCAAATATGTTATGGTTTCTTCATGTACTACACTATCAAACAATTTTCTTCCTGGCCTCTTATCAGGCACAATATTTTCCCAGTTCTTCTCATTATCCAGATGCCATATTCACACACTGGCTATTATTTGATCCAAGCAAAAGTCACAAGCAGCTTGTACATTTTTCCATTACAGACCATCGCAGCTGCTGTAGTGTCTGCCAAATTCAGTAATTCCTTGGGCCTAATGGGATTGTATTAATGCATCCCCTTCAAAAGTGCAGGCAGTTGCTTTCTTCAAGACATACAATAGCCAATGCAGGTCCCCCTTGAGATGTTCTGCCACCAGCCAGTTGGCTGGTTTTCCTCCATGGTAGCCGCAGTTGCTGAATACACATGAACCCATTTAGGATTGTAGTTTCCTTAAAAAGGTAAAGGTAAAGGTTTCCCCATGACATTAAAGTCCAGTCATGTCTGACTCTTGGGGGCGGTGCTCATCTCCATTTCCTAACCGAGGGAGCCAGTGTTTGTCCGCAGACCATTTCCGTGGTCATGTGGCCAGCACAACTAAACACCAAAGTGCATGGAACGCTGTTACCTTCCCACAGAAGTGGTACCTATTTATCGGCTTGTATTTGTATGCTTTCGAACTGCAAGGTTGTCAGGAGCTGGGACAGAGAACGGGGGCTCACCCCATCGTGCAGTTTCGAACTGTCGACCTTTCAATCAACCAGCTCAGCAGTTTAAACCACTGCACCACCCTCAGTCCCTATAGTTTCCTTAGGCAAAGATAAGTTTGGTTTGAAAGTTGCACAGGTCCAGCAATTTGCAAACAACTTTGGTGGACATTTGGAGCTTCAAATAGGCATCCATGTGTGTTTTATGAGCAAAATAACAACAATAAATTCTCAAACTTGCCTAGTAGATATGCTTTAAGTCTTGTACAGCATAGTTCTTTTTATGTGCTAACTGTGGAGCTGTAAATTTGCTGACCAGTTCTTAGATCTCCAGTCCAGATCATCTAATGTTTCATATCTCAATCTTGCAAAAATCCTCTTCAGTATTTTCAGTGTGTGGCCTTGAGTTTTCTGCTTGTAACACCTGATCTTCCTCACAGGGTTTCGCTACTTTCAAGGACAACATAACCAAGGGTAAAACAATTTTCCTCTCCCCACTTCTCCTCCCACATCTTTAAGTTAGCAACTGTTTACAAGATATTGTTTGGCTGCCAGGTGACAAAAAAGTATTATTAAAATAGGGTATGGAGATTTCAGAGAAAGTGAATGAACTCTTGGCACCAGCATTCAAAGCAGAAGCTGTTGAACTGATACGCACCTGAACTGATGCTTTTCAGGGAAGATCTCTGAGGAAATGAGTCAAGTAGAGGTAACAAAAGATAAAATTCTATGGTTAATTAGGGTTTGTTCAGTTCATTTTTCTGATAAGAACTAAACAAAATTCTCTAATTTCATTATAAGCAGGACATTTGTGCTTATGTGGGAGAAAGCAAACAAATGTGGGACAAAGCAAAAGTGATAAATATTTGTTCAGCCAAGCAGAGGGCTTGGAGTGATAGTACTTAGATTTGTCTTGAATTCCTGTGATCAGCCATGGTTGTGGCCCTGAATGAAGTTTGCCAACCTTTTTTCCTCTTCCCTGCCAGTTTCCTTATTTTTAACAGCTACATTGCAAGCAGGGTCAACATAGTCCTCTTCATGTGGGCAACAGTTGTACCTATTGAATTTGACTAATGCAAGTGACTTGAGAACTTAAGTTTCGTTTATATTTTACATGAATTTGTCAAAAGACAAGTCTCTTCATATGCAAGATGGAAAGAACTTGAACATTAAACCCTCCCCAAAAAACAACCCAATGCTGCCTGAACAAAACAGTTTCAGAAGCAGTGCTAGATACTGAGCCAGAAGCCTTCTTGTGTGAAATGGTCTATTTGCGTGAAGAGGGCTTCCTACAAGAAGAACTTTCCAGCTGCAGTCACTAACAGTTCACAACTGTGTCAGTGGTTTGCCTCTGATAGCCTCTTCATAGGGACTTATTGGAAACAGTGTGGTTCAGATGTTCCTTGACTTTGGACTTATCTTGACTGATTCCTACAAAGGCAACTCTGTAAACAGAAATCCTCCCTGAGGGGCAGTGGACCTATCAACCAATGTGGCTGTCCTGCTAGCAGTGCTTGGCTGCTACGGGAGCCAAAAGTGAGCCAGGCTGGGGGCGTCAGGTATAGTTCTACAAGATCTTAGACTCCTAATACTCTTAACGCCCCCTTAGTTAGAAAATGCCTCACCCCAAGAGCTGGCATAGATTTCCTCCCATTTGAAGTAAGAAAGAAGAGAAAACCATTCCTCTCCTCCCCCTCCACTCTGGATCATGGGAGGTGGTAGAGCTTGGGAAATGGTAATTTCTTCATCATGGACCTCACCACCACTACCATCCCAGGAGTCCTGGTCTGAGGACTCTTAAGCTAAACTGTGATTTTTCTTTCTGCCTGGTCCTTGTGTATGGTGTAGCCTAGAGACCCTGTTGCATGCCAATATCCCTTTTCCAGTGGCAATGAAAAATGGCTTAGCTGTTGATCAGGAAAGTTTATGAAAGAGAGGGCTATATAGATGCTTTTGCCCTGATGATAAATGGGGACTTTCATTTTCAGTAGCAAAATGCTGCTGAATGGCACTTGCTGGGAGCAAAAGTACGGGAGTGCTTTCACCATCATGAAACTTGCAAGTTTCCCAGAAATGTCCAGCCAGCAGCTGTGGGAAATAAGAAGCTGTTCTAGATGGTTTAATCTAGCAGGTTGTTTCGTGATGAAGTTGTTGCTACAGAAAGTTGAGTTGCAAGTTTTCACCAATGCCAAGTAATCCTTCTTAGGATATTTTAATCCAGTGAACTTTGAAAAATACACATGGAAAGCTGGTTATAAACATATTGGTGGCTGCTCTTATATAATACAAAATATTAAGAAAAACAGACGCTTCCACCAAAGGAAGAATAGATAAGGAAATACTAATGATTAAACCTACATATTTTTTAAAGGTAATGGGAGGATGTGAGAAGTTGACTCCTGTTGCTTTTGCCACAATTTTATTGTGTACTGCAACAAACTGAATCCCCTTGATATGCAAGAAGAAATATTGGCTTGACATGCAAGCAGATATGTTTGTTTTTCTTCAGGCTTTCTATGCATGATTTTAACCAAGAATAAGAAAATGAAATGTAGAAAATGGCAAGACTGAAATCCTACTGTCTCTGGGAAGGCATCCCAGTGGCTGTCCACTACTGCAGGTCTCTCTTCCACCAGTGGAGAGGGAAAACTGGCAGGAGAGAAAGTCTGCCCACAGAAATCTTCCCTGCATGGCAGCGCACCCATCTGTCAATGCAGCTGATTCACTGGCAGTGCTCTGCTGCCGGTGGAGACAGGAGAATGCCAAGTTGGGGGTGTTAGCTATATTTCCACAGGATGTTAGACCTCCTTGTTCCCCCAACACCGTTCAAACATGGCTGGAAAATGCACCACCCCAGAACTGGCATAGAACACCTCCTATTGGTGGTAAGAAAGGAAAATGAGTGATTGCCCTCTGTACCTTCCACTTGGAACCATATGATTTGGTAGAGCTTAGGAAATGGCCATTCCTGCATCATGAAGCTCTCTATAGATTGTTCAGGGTTGCTTTATGAAGCATTGTGTGAAGTCACAGGGATAGATAGAAGATTAGGAGCCTTGAACTAATCAGCCAAGCAGGCATATTTACATATGCACAAACACAAAAGGAAGAAATCTGTTTATACTTCACTCTCTGGGTGCATGGAAAGATCATTGCAATGCTTGGTGAAGGGAGGAAAAGAACCCTAGGGGGCTGGCTAGACATGCCCTTTTTTAAAGCGAAGTTATTTTTTTTAAACTTGTTTTCTTTTTTGAAATATTGGCATTCATTTTAATTGTTTGATGCAGTTGTGCAAAGAAAGGCCAGGAAATTGTACCCTTTGGAGAGCATAGTTCTAGCTTTGTGTCATGAACTTGGTATCCTGTGGATTAATGGAGATCAATGAGTTACCTGCCGAGCTTATCCACAAAGGATTCCAGTGAGACTTTTAAAGACTGTGATTTGAATTTATCACTTGCTGGATGTTCTCTCTGATGCTCCATTGCAGTGCATTCTAGGTAGATGCTGTTAATGAAATTTGGAAGCATTTCTATTTCAAGCTTTGGGCATATTGCATTAATTTTTCCTCCCAAGCAATGTGGCACAAGGGACAACATGCTGGATTTTGCTATGAGTACCCCCAGTTTTTTTAAGAAAAAGAATCCTCATGCAGCCAGAATGAAAATCATTTGATAGCTTGGGTCACTCACTTTCTCCCAGCCTGAGCTGCTTCCCTGGACAGGAATGAGGATAACTATAATAAGTACAATGTTGTCCATCTAAGGAAAATATATGAATATACCAGTAAATGTTCTACTTTCCTGTTATTATGGCAGGTATTTGGTATTTTCATAAACCTGGTGAAAGAATTTTAGTAATTTTGCTTAATGAAACCATGTAGCTTGAGGCTTTTCTTCCCCCTTAAGACCCAGTTCATTTCAGGCCTAAAATACTAATAACTACTCTTCTGCAGTGATTTTGTGATTTTGTTTCTTCTGCTAAAATGAAGAAGCAGATTGGCCCTGTGGGACTCAAATCAGGATAGACAACCAGGTGAGAACTGTAACTTTACAAGAACCTTTTACAAAGTTATTTCAAATTCAAACATCTTGTTAATTAATGGATAGACCAGTAGTAGCAAATACCCCATGATTAAATAAATGGTTTCCTCTACTTCTGACACTTGTGTCAGGATCCAAAACTGAGGGGAACAAAGAGTTTGGGCTATATTAGATTTGAGAAGGCTAATCCATGAACAGAATTTAGTAATGCCCATAAGCAGGGATACACAGGCCATCCTGTTATTTGCCCTTAAGTTAGTTGAGCCTTTTCAAGTTGCCTCTGCTTTCTAGAGGCCCAAGGACTACTCACAAAGTACCCTCCACCAACAATCTCCTTTACTGCCAGTTATTTGCCTTGAATAGGACAGAAGAATGAAGATGAATGAATTGTAGGTGGTGTTCCTTATGCCTCAACAGATCTTCTGTCTGTGGCTTGGTTTACTTCTGCTCAGCTTAGAATGGTGGGCCAGTTTTGATCATTCCTGGTACAGTTGGACCTGGCCATGCTGCCGCATGCATCAATTGCATCATGATAGGACTAGTGTAACAAACTACAACTGCTTTTGAAGGCTGCAGCTGCATTGAAAACTACTTGGAAAGCTGGTATAGAATGCTGCAGTAAAGCTTTACCTGAGCCAAGTAACCCCTTTATTATAGCAATCACACTGAAAAGTTTGTTTCTCTGTGCACTTTACCCTGGCTACTACCTCTGAAGCATTAGTTAGTCTGGGACTGAACTACCAAAGCACTAGCTTATCCCATGTCACCCTGTCGATTCCTTAAGATCAGTTAATTCAGCCCTCTTTTGCATACGGAGGACTTTTGAGCTGCCCTTGGATGCAGTGACTGAGGGCATTTTTTTTCCATCAGTGCCCTTATATGGAGGGCCCTGCCTCAAGAATTTAAATTATCTTTGTCCTTCCTGTTATTCTGACAGTGCTTGAAGACTGTTTTCTTTCAGCAAGACTTTTATTCTGTAGCTGCTTGAGTTTTTAAGTATTATCTGTTGTCTAGTTCCAATTTCTCCCCCCACACCCTTTATGCTGTTTGTAGTTATTATTGTGCTACTTATGTTATGATTTGAATTATGCGGATTATTTTAATTCTGTCAGTTCGATGGATTGTGTAAGCTGCTTTGAGCACATCTAGAAGGAGGGGAAACCAGGAGAACCCCTCCCATCAATATAAATAAAATAAGCTTAAAAGAAAATTCCACTGAGGGTGGGACTGAGCTTACCAGAATCTCCAGGGGAGAAGTGTTGGCATGGGCTCTATTTTTTCCAGTGAGCAGATCTTCTGAGGGAATTCCTGATAGGAAATGACAGTGGCAGGACCTGGGGCATCCTATCACTGCCTCCTTCCCATGCCCCAGGGAATGTGACAAGGCAGTGACAGTGCTTGCAAGTTAGATGCATGCAGGGCCACATACTTCTTGGTGCTGTTCATGAGAGGCTCGGCTTTGTGAATGGCAGCAGTCCTCTCTACAAAGTTCTCCAGGTCAAATAAGGTAAAGCTGCCCTGGAAACTTGGCTTGAGTCAGTGAATGTCAATGAACCCATTGAGGGGGTACAAGGAGTGCGACCTTCTGTAATCCATTGTAATAGCTCTGTCCATGATCTTCAGTTTTAATGAAGCCTACTCAGAAGATAGTAATGGGAGTCTCATGTTGCTGTTCATTCAAAACAGATTTACACTGGATCAACTGTACTGATGGAAGAGAACTCCCTGCTGTCTCACAACAGCTCCTCCAAGCTGCCTGGAAATGCTATGCAGAGTCAAGAGAATTGCATGAATGGGGTAAATGGTGGTGTGATGGAGAAAGGGATCCCAAAATCTAGGTGGCAGGACTTTCTACTCCCATGAGACAGATCCAGGATCCAATCCCTTATGTTTCTGAATGGGAGGGTGAAACACCCACAAGATGGTGTCATGCTCAGTGCGTTTCTTCATGGGTGACAGCACAGGCAAGGTACAGTGTGGTCAAGATGGCCAAGTCACATCTGGAACTTTTCTTAGCTTTCAGGAGTTTATGTGTGCAGCAATCCCAAAACTAGAGAACAAGCGAGCAACTAGAAAACTTTTAAAGTCAACCCAGGAGAGTCTTCCCCAGATTTCACCCCCTTAGGTGCTACTTCAGGCTCTTAAAGTTCAGCAGACTTTTCCTGGAGTTCTTGGCTTCTCCTAGAAAATAAAGTGGGACGCAAGATGAGGACTATTTCCCAAGTATATCCCTGTTCAATAGAGGAGTCTGAAATCAGAATAGTAGAGCTGAAAGGGGCCATGAAGGCCATCGGGTCCAATCCCCTGCTGTTGCAGGACACCAAGTTACACCATCCCACTCCGATGGCTGTCCAGTTTCTTTTTGAAGTCTCTAATGTAGGAAAGCCCACCACTTCTCTGGGCAGCTGGTTTGTTTGTTTGTTTGTTTGTTTGTTTGTTTGGAGAACTTATATGGCGCCCCGTTCGCATAAGCCTTGAGGTGGCTTCCAAACATTAATAAATATAATTGATACAATTACATAAAAAATTAGAGACATTCTGGCAAGAAATTATTAAAATCAATAAATAAAGTTAACAATTAAAATAACGTTTAAATAAAAAGGTCTTGGCCTGGTGCCGAAAAGCAAATAACGACGGCGCCAGGCAGACCTCTCTGGGGAGCATGTTCCATAAGTTGGGCGCCACCACAGAGAAGGCCCTCCTCCAGGTACTCACCCTCCTAATATCTTTCATGGAGGACTCCCGGAGAAGGGCCTCTGCTGCCGATCTCAGGGGGCAGGAGGGCATATATGGACGTAGGCGCTCCTTTAGGTAACCAGGTTCCAAGCCGTTAAGAGCTTTATAGGTAATAACCACCACCTTGAATTGGGCCCGGACTTCAATGGGGAGCCAGTGAAGCTGACGGAGGACTGGAGTTATGTAAGCACAACACCCAGTCCCCGTCAGCAACCTGGCAGCTCTATTTTGCACGATCTGAAGTATCCGGACTGTCTTCAAGGGCAGCCCCACATAGAGCGCATTACAGAAGTCTAATCGGGAAGTAACCAATGCGTGTGTCACTGTTGCCAGGCAATCATTCTCCAGGTAGGGACACAGCTGATGGATCAGCCAAAGCTGAAGAAAAGCGCTCCTCACCACCACTGTTACCTGAGCTTCCAAAGATAGCTCTGGATCGAGGAGCACTCCCAAGCTGCAGACCCTGTCCTTAAGAGGGAGTGCAACCCCATTCAGGACAAGGTCGAGGTCCTCCACCCCAAAGCCCGACCCACCTACCAACAGGACCTTCATCTTGTCTGGATTGAGCTTCAGTTTATTGGCCCTCATCCAGCCCATTACCTCGGCCAGGCACCGGTTCAGCACAGCCACTGCCTCACCTGGATTGGTTGAGAACGAGAGGTAGAGCTGGGTATCATCAGCATACTGGTGATTCCGCAGCCCACACCTCCTGATGACCTCTCCCAGCGGTTTCATGTAGATGTTAAATAGCATAGGTGACAAAATGGACCCCTGCGGAACTCCATGGCATAGCTGTCATGGTGCAGAGCCATAGTCCCTCAGCACCACCTTCTGGAATTGGCCATTGAGATAGGAGCAGAACCACTGCAAAGCAGTGCCTCCAACTCCCAATCCCGCTAGCCTATGCAGAAGGATACCATGCTCGATGGTATCGAAAGCCACTGAGAGGTCCAGGAGAACCAACAGGGATGCACTCCCCCTGTCTCTCTCCCTGCACAGGTCATCATACAGGGCGACCAAGGCAGATTCAGTACCATACCTGGGTCTGAAGCCGGACTGAAATGGGTCCAGTCCTGAAATGGTTGTATTGCTCTGACAGTGAGGAAGCTTTTCCTGATGTCCAGCCTGAATCTGGGTTGCAACTTGAACTGATTATTCCATGAACTACACTCTGGTATCAGCAAGAAGAGATCCTGACCTTCCTGTTTGAGGTACTGATAGAGTGATACCATGTCCCCCCTCAGTCTTCTCAAGGATCTAGGGATTACATGGATAAATTATGAGGATCAAAACAGTAGAGCCCACTTCGGAAAGATTAGAAACTGATTTTGATGTCTCCCCAGTTTTTTCACCTTCACTGGAAGCTTCATTTTTTGAGAGGTACCTGCCCTGGGACATGACAGGTGGCTTACAGCCAACTTGCCAAACAACTTTGTCACACACATGTCAAAAAAGCCACCCATTGCTGCATTGCCATCTGCACCAGTGCTATAAACTTGACCATTTCAATGTATTTTTGTATTCATACACTTCTTAATGAAAAAATTAACATATCTAACTTCTAAGCATTGAGCTATTGCATAAGCCTCTTATCACCTCATTTCTCTTTTGGCATAACACTACTTCCACTTTATTAGCTTATGCTCCAGTAATACACTGGCAAATTCAAGTTACTTAATAAGAAATGCAGATTACTGAATTAGGACATCTCTTAATGCATACTTAGGGAAAGGTGTGCCAATAACCCATATCAGGCAAGATTATGGGTTGGACGGGAAAGCTCATTTACCCCAATCTAGCTAAAGAGATTGATAGATGGAAGCAGGCATCCATGCACATGTTACTTGCTGAATCATGTGCAGTCAGCATAAATCAATGTGCAATGTGATGCTCATCAGACCATACATCCACATATGGATGCCGCCCCTTCACAATGCACTTCTTTCAGTGGGAAGCAAATTCAAATGCACATTTGTTCTCTTTCTGGCCCTAGTCACGTATAAATAGCTCTTTAAAGCATGATGGACAGGGCAATCCTATCTCCTGATTTGGAACGCTCTGACATCAGAGCTTCTGATATATCCCAAGCCCTGCAAAGCTCATTCTGGCAGGGCAGAAGTGAGGGATGAGCAGCATTTACCTCCCTCCCTGTTCTGGGGAGCTATTTTTGGCAGAGATACCAATTCCTGTGTTAGGGGCATGTCTCCAGCCCTGTCTCTCACCCTCCACTCCACTCCGATCTTGCCCTTGACATTCCTTAGGTCTGTCAAGAAGCCCCACTGTCCCCTACCCCTGCCCTTACCACAGCTGTGGGGCAAACACATTCCCAACAGCCACTGAGAAACTCGCCTAGACAGATTCCCACATGTGCTCCCTTGGGAAACTCTTCCCAGCATCACATCCCCATGACTGTGCTGATTCTGTTGTGTGCCTGGCTGCAGGGCAGAGGCACCCCCTTCCATTGTGTGTGAGTCCTGCATGGAGGGTGGTATGGACCCATGTGCAGGAAAAGAGAGGCAGGGAGGTGGTGGGTGTGCTGGTGTGTGTGTTTGTAAGCTGTCAGGGAGTGTGGCAACACAGGGGAGTGCTACTCCAATGTTGCTCTACAGCAACAGTGCTACTCTTTGGAACCACCTTATGGCTTTGAATTTCCAGTGTGAAAGGAACTGTCTTCCATTTTGTATTTGGATATAGGATAGAGTGAGAGTGAGGTTTTATCTCTTGTTCTGTGTGCTTCAATTTCAGCCAAAAGGTTAATGGCTTAGAGATCAAAAGTTTAGTTAGAATGTAGAAGTCAGGAAGTTTGCTCAGGTATGCTGGTGATTACTGAGTTCAGCAGAGGGCTAGAGGAAATGGGTGGAGAGATGAGAGAGAGATTTTAACTCAAAGGCCTAGTTCACACATAACAACAACCCTCAGTGGTTTCCACCACAATATGGTCTGCCATGTTGTCTGAACAAGGGTTAAGATGAACTCTTCTGGAATCTTTCCCTCCAGAATCCATGGACTTCCTCTCATGCTCGGCCTGGTCCTGCAAAGCAAGCCAACCTGAGAACTCTGAGGATGTTCATGAAACCTTCCCCATTTGCTATTCCCAGTGGCAACCTTTTTCCTCACTTGCTGCTGCCATAAATCCAAAGTGGAGTAATCTCCCTGCCTCTCTGAATCTCCGGGTGTCCTCTTGCCTCCAGACAGCCTAGTGGCCAGGCTTTGGGGGACACAGTGATAATTTGGGGCATGGAGGGAGGAATCAAACAGCTACCAGAGCTGTGCACACACAATGCCATCATACAAGTAATGAAATAAATGTGTTGAACTAACTCATAAGATTATGTCTCATTTAATCTAGATCCTTTATTCCAATATCATCTTGCTTCAATTAGCCCGGTTCTCTTTTTCTTCAGTTCTTCTGTTCCAGCAGCTCTGACTCTCTTTCCTGCTTGGTGTGGAATAAATGGGGACGGAGACATACTTATGGGGCCATCCTATGAAGCTGATTAGTGGGAGATTCAGGGCAGATAGAAGGAAGAACTGCTTCACACAGTGCTCCATTAAATGATGGAATTCACTTTTGCAAGAGGTAGTGATGGCTACCAATTTGGATGGCTTTAAAAGGTGACTGGACATATCCATGGAAGAGGCAGTTATCCATGTGCTGCCTCTGTTATCAGAGGCAGCATGCCTGCATATTCCATGTGTTGAGGAGCTTGAGTAGGTGGAACTCTTCTACCCAACTTACTGGACGGAACCTGTAGGCAGCTGGATTGCTACCATGTGAATGGAGTGCTGAACGAGATGGACCATTTATCTGATCCAGCATGGGCATTCTTCTGTTCTTATTATGCTAGGCTTTTTTCTTTTCCTTACCATTTATCTCGTAAAATGAGTTCTTTCTTTCCCCATCTCCATTTCCATTTCTTGGTGACATTCACATGTAACACTAAACCGAGATGTGTAGTTTTAACATAGTGTCGTTTCTTACCTGGGTGATGCTGTCAGATGATTGTGTGGTTTCCACCCTCCCACTGGTGGCAGGTATCCCAACAGTCTCTGTGACCAAAATTCAATCCCAGTGTCCACTGCTTCTGACTACATCCCTGCTTATTGGTCCATGCATGGCCAAAACCTGTAGGCCAGAATACGTGTATGTGGGTTTCCAAGTAGGACCAACCAGGGAGGAGACAACACTGAATAATGCACATCGTGGAACAATACCCATGACTGAAAAGTATTGGCAAATTTGTCCCTGGGCAGCACTAGTTTTAAGTCAGAGACAATTCAGAGACAATCCCTTCTGTGCTCCCAGTAAGTTCTGTGTCAGCAGCCCACAGTGTCTGTGCACATGATCAACAGTAAAGGTGTTATAATGGGGAGTCATTTTAAAGTCCAGGTATATTTTTCAGGGAGTATTTTCTTTTCAGCATTGAAACTACTAGAAGCATCCAGTCAAATGTGGACGTAACAACAGAACAGCCCAAATACATAGCAAAATAAATCAGATCTTCACAAGTTCAGTGTGTCAAAAAATTCTTTATGGAGGGCAAAAAACTGGGACACCCTAGAGAGGGTGTCCAGTGTCTTGGGCTCAGCTCCAGAGTATTTTCTCTCTCCCTGTTTGTTTTTGCCTTAGCCTCATAATATAGAGAGTCTGTGATTAGTCCAAAGTCTCCCCATGAACCTCATAGCTGAGTAGGGATTTGAAAATAGTCCAATGATTTAAACACTATGTTTTAGTGACTGTATCAATCTAGGATACTCATTTTAGTAGTTAATTTGAAGAAATGTGGCCAGGCAGGTAAACCACTGACCAGTGATTTAAATTCTTGGGGAGAAAAGGTATTATGCTATAGAATGCCAACTAACTGGCCTTAAAGCAGGGGTCTCAAACTCGCGGCCCGCGGGCCAATTGCCGGGACGGGCAGGGCACGGGGGAGGGGCCTTCAAAATTAAACTGCGGCCTTCAAAGCGCCAGCGGCGCCCGGGTCAGTCGCGGGATGAGTGGCCCACCCCCACCGCGGTGGTGGAATACTTGATGCAGCCCAGCCTCACCCAGACTCTACTTCCAGTGGCGGCCCCCAGGTAAGTTGAGTTTGAGACCCCTGCCTTAAAGATTTAGACTTTAGAATGGGAGATTCAACACCCACTCCACCCAATATCAGTACAATCCCCTGAATACCTATCATTTAAAATAGAATCATAGAAAAGTAGAGTTGGAAGGGGCCAAGAAGGCCATTGGGTCCAGCCCCCTGCTGCTTACACCATCCCACTCAGATGACTGTCCAGTTTCTTTGTGAATGTCGCTAGTGCAGGAAAGCCCATGACCTCTCTAGGCAACTGGATCCACTGTTGTATTGCTCTGCCAGTGAGGAAACTTTTCTTCATATCTAGCCTGAATCTGGGTTGTCACAACTTGAGCTGATTATTCCATGTCCTACACTCTGGTATGACTGAGAAGAGATCTTGTCCTCCCTCTTTGTGACAGCCTTTGAGGTACTTATAGAGGGATATCATCCCCCCCCCCCCCCGCCGTCGTCTCTTCTCAAGGCTGAACATGCCCAATTCTCTCCATCTCTCCTCATAGGGCAATGTTTTCAAACCCTGGATCATTTTTGTTGCCCTCTTCTGGACTCTTTCCTTTTTGAATTTTTAAAAAATCTTGGTATTCTAGGTATGGTCTGACTAGTGAAGGGTTATAGGGGAACTATTATTTCTCATGATGTGGAAGCAATATTTCTATTAATGCGTCCCAAAACAGTATCTGCCCTTTTTGCTACTGCATCACACTGTTGGCTCATATTTAGCCTGTTGTCCACAGAAACTTCAAAGTTTCTTTCTTTTTCAGTTACATTGAACTGCTCACTGAAGTTCATGCTTCCTACAGTCCTAGAGGTTTAACTCCAGAAAACTTTGTTCCCACCCACAAAAGAAAAGAGAAAGTAACCCCCTCCCCCCCCCCGTGCACACACCACTTTTTTATTACAAAGGACATCTTTGCTTTTTTCCCATATTATCTTTTCTTCTTTCCTCTTTCCTCTTCTCCTTCCATATGCTTTTGCTTTCAGGCTATGTCTCTCCTTTCTGCACTCCTCTGAGAGTGAAAGCAAGGACAGGTCACTTGCCTTTTTAAAAAAGCATTTGGAACTGTTTTGATACAGGTGCACACAAAAGACAAAAACACAAAGGGACATTTTTAATTGGAAGCATTTTGTTGTGCATGTCTGTGTGCATTTATTATTATTATTCTCCTAGGTTTTTAACTTCAGAGAGAGGCCCACAAATACCTTCTCTGGATTCACACTGCCAGGCAGCTTTATTCTGTGGTGGGAAGGCTTTCAGAGTGTGACACAATAGCTTTTGTTTCAGAAGTATAGGGCAACAAGGACCTTGTATGCCAGAGGTCTGTATTATATCCATAACGGTAGATTTGGATGGTGAAACGGAGGTTGGGAGAAAGTGTGAATGAACGATTTCTCTATTGTGCAGATGGAGACCTTCCAGCAAACACCAGCACAAAAGAAAGCACATCCTTAAGAGCTGAAGCAGACTCATGATAAATACTCATTTTGCCCATAATGGTCCCTGTGATTTAACCTTGCACAGCTGCTATGACACCTGCTTTTCAGAACAATTGTTAAAGAACAAGCTACACATTATCTGCTGTATACATACTGGGCCATACAAGTTAACATTTCTCTCTTTTTTAGTTACTTTTGTTCCCTGTCTCTTCTCTCTCTCTTTTTAAATATAGCCATTTTCTATGAATGAATAGATTCAAGTGAACCACAGCCTTGATTGCCACCACACTGGGCTCTCTGAACTGTTCTGCCATGACATCGCCATTGGCACACTGGAGAGAGGAGGCATGACTGGGAAGCTTGCTTGCTCCCTGGGACATTGGCAGGAGATTGGGTTGAAGCAGGGTCAGATTCAGTGATAGGCTGTGCTCACATGAACACTGGAAAGCTATGTTAGGTTAGCTATTTCTGTAGCTGTTATTCAGAGCAAGTCTTCATTCATGTGTTGCTCACGTGCTTTGTAAAGGGTAAAACATTCTGCTCTTTTACCCCATAGGAATGGTTATGGTATTTCAATTCTACTCAAGCCACATGATGAAGATGGCCACGATTCTCCCTTCATAAAAGACAGCCCTCTATTTGCAGGGGGATAGTTCTCTATCTGGCAAGTCTGCAGAGGAACACAGAATTTGCTGCTTTGCATGGCAGCAAAGAAGGCTTATTGTCCACCTCCATTTCATCCTCAAGTAACTGTCCAGCTGAGCCTTTCTGAGTGGTCCAAGGGATAATGGATGACTTTCTATGGGAAAGACATGGCTGGGAGTGCAGCCCTGTTATTTCTTCCAGATCTCTCAGTGGCTTTTCATATTCATGGCCACAGTATCCTCCTGGACTGCCTCCAGGAGCTGGGAGTTAGAGTCAGGTTTGACCTGTTCTTCAGGGGCCAGATCCAGAGAGTATGTATGTACGTACGTATGTATGTGTATATATATATATATTTAAAACATTTTTATCCCATCCTTTGCAACAGCCTCAGGACAGCTTACTAAAGGTTAAAATAGCAATATAAAACACAATTAAAACATTTAATAATAACAACAGTTCAAAACTAAAGGAGAGGCAAGGAAAACAAGAAAGAAGAGAAAGAAAAATTCCATGCATGGGTCTGGCTTCTCCCCAGTGTGGGTTCTGTGATGTTGAGTAAGGTCTCCGCTCCAAATGTAGCTCTTTCCACATTCCATGCATGGGTCTGGCTTCTCCCCAGTGTGTGATCTTTGATGCCTTATAAGATGTCCACTCCAACTGAAGCTCTTTCCATACTCCATGCATGGGTCTGGCTTCTCCCCAGTGTGGGTTCTTTGATGTTGAGTAAGGCCTTCATTCCAACTGAGTAGCATTTCATGGCGGCCCCTTGCATCAGCTAGCCAAAGTGGTAACCTCACAATTAGACTATGCAGTGTGCTCTGTGCGGAGCTGTCCTTGGTCCTGGTTCAGAAGCAGCAGCTAGTGCAGAATGCGGCAGCCACGGTGCTCACCCGGCTATACTCTGCTGAAAGAACTGCACCAGATGCCTATGTACTGCTAAATCATGACTGAGGCTATACCACTGTCATACCAAGCTGCAAACAAATTAGGACCAGGATTCCTAACAGATAATGCAACAGATCACTAAAATTATTGGAAGAGCCTTGCTGATCATTCCAAAATCATTCCAGAATTTTGCCATATAATACCTTGATGTTGTGATTTCTCAATAGCAGCACCCACTCTGTGGGGAAAAAAATCACTTGTACAGTTCAGGAGGTTGAAAAATTGGTATCCTTTAAACACCCTCTGAAAATACAAATGTTTTCCCTGTTCCATAATTAATCATGCTGTTCCAGTTTACTGTTCCTGTATTACTCTGTTCTCTTATGTATTATTGTTGTCACAATTCTGTTTTGTAAAACAGTATTTTAAAGGTGATTGTAATTATGGATTTTATAATTACAGGGATTTTTCCTGTAATCTACCACATCCTAATAATGAGTGGTACAGAAATAGCATGAAGAAATACAAATACTTCTGAAGGTTGTTATTACATATTTATATCGCCCAATAGCTAAAGCTCTCTGAGCAGTTTACAATTTTAAAGCATTAAAAACATGAAATGCAGTATAAAAATATAAATGATTAGAACTACCATTTAACATAGGTCTTTCTCTGGTTTTTATTTCTGTTTGTGGGATTGCCCAATCCATGTCCAGTGTAAAGATAAGGACCATAAGAAGAGAAGAGCAGCAAAGATCTTGAAATTGCCCATCCATGGATGCACTGGTCCTCCAGGCACCGCCTTCTCTGCTATAGTGAGGTGTATTATATTTCTGTTCATGCAACAGAGATCCTTTCTAGATATGCATGTATTCAAATTGGCATGTGTGATTTTTATATATATCTCTGGCTTCATTTTTGCCAATGCATAAGTAGCTGCCATACATGAAATTTAGTTCTAGTTTTTCATTAGAGGGCAGACAATTTAGAAATTACCTGTTTGCAATCCAAACAATGTTTTGAGAGAAGTTGGTTTTCTTCTCCAATCAAAAATAGGAATACTTGCCTGCAAGTGGCTTGGTAATAAATACCACTTGTATATATCTTACTCGGGTGTGACATTTTTATTTCCAGCTAAATCAATTTTTGCCATTACTTTGCTACATCTCTTCCCTGTTTCCCCTAAGCACACTTTGGTCAATTGCAAAATGTGCTTTGCGTGCATGTGCCTTTCCATGCTTTCACTCACAGCTTCTCCAGTAAGTCATGGCTACTGAATGATCTCTCGGCGGTTGCTGAGTCATCTCACAAGACCTCACAACCAGCATCTTACTGCAAAATCTTGTGAGATCTTAGAGCAACTGCTTCCTTACTCAAAATTATGAGACGATGGAGCAAAGGGCAAGAGGGGCCTATGAGCATGTCAGAATACTTTATTATGGGAAGATGTGCCAGGGCACTGAAAGGTGTTTCACTGAGGACTGAAGCTCTAGATTATGTTCCAATATGAAATGTCATCTTACTCTCTGAATTGTTAAGGTGGGATCTAAGTATTACAAGTGTATTGGTCCAACCAGGTAGTGGTATTAGAGTGCTATCCAACCTTTTTCCTCTTGCAAAGAAATCAAGGTGGCTTACATAGTCACCCCTCTTGCCACTTTATCCTCAGAACAACTCTGGGGTTGTTTAGGCTGAGAGTGCCTGACCCGGAGTCATCTAGAGAGCTTCATGGCTAACTGGGGACAAGGACCTGGATCTCCCAGGTTTCAGTCCAACATTAACCACAATGCCACACTGGATCTCTTATAGTTCCATGACAATGATACAACCCAGAACTATTTACATTTCAATAATCATGAAAGAAATGTGTGGATAAAGAACAAAATAAAATTTCTGGTTCTGGGAGACATCTCACATAAGTGTGTCAGATCTCACACCACCAGACTAACAGTTATATATACAATGAGAACCAGGAAAATTCACTATCTGCAATTTAAAATCATTTTGGAAAAAATGTCTACGAGTTTTGGGCTTTCAGAATTCAGCAACCTCAGCTATAAAGTGCCTAGTGGACCATTCACCAATTCACATTGCCATGGTGCCTCTCAGAATCACCTTTGATTTCAGGAAATCAATTCCTAGTCATTAGGAATTCATTGCAGGTTCCAACCACCTTCATCTTCATGATGATTTCTGTGGTATAGCTCACTGGAAGAATCTTCCTTGCAGTTGTCATATGGTTTTATTTCTACCTAAATGGCCCCTTCTATGCATGAAAAAAAATTCACAAAAATCTGTTATGAAAGGGAGGGAAGCAACACAAAACTCCAGATTTTGAATGAATTCTTTACTGTCTTGGTGTCCAGCTCCATCAGTTTCATTTACATTCTTTAAAGTGCTGCCTCCTACCTTCTGCCCTGGATTCCCCCCAAACCCAGTTTTATTTATCTATCAGTGCCTATAAACAGCAGTTCCTAAGGGTCATATATCTGTCTGACAATGACAGAACTGAAGAACTTTAGAGCAGAGAGGTACCTGATAGGCCCTCTTCCAGGACATTTTGTTCTCCCGGATAACCTTCTGAACCTCCACTCTCAACACACCCTCTATGGTGTGCTCTAGGCTTCTTCTCTTTGCATATCCAAAGCCACAGACCTTTCTTGCAAATGCTCTTTATTGGCAAAAATGTTTTCCAGAAGCACTAACACCCAGAATGAATCTCTGAGCATGCACAGCACTGTTCATTGAACCCATTCTAGTAGTCACCTCCAATAGCATGCCTGTGCCCCATCCCTTTGGGAGGGGCCTTCTGAAAGCAAGCTCACCTCCTCTCTGTGGGCTGTCCTGTAAATGGGCCTCCCTCTTCTGCTGATGTCGTATAATGCCATACAGGAGCCATACCTGTCTCTGAGAAATTCCCTGTAAGCCCCCTCCTGCTAACTATACATCCTGATTATTCTCAGAGGCTGCCTCACCAGCTCAAGGGCTTGGCCTTGAGATACACATCTCTATTTCTCTCATCTCAATGTCTGGAAGTTGCCCACATTTCGAGGCTCCCTCCTGCTCTTTATCCTCTTCCTCTTCTGGAGTCCAGTCAGGCAGCCTTGGGAATGTATGGCATACGCAACTGGCTTTCTCACTCCCAACAGACACACTATTTCTCTTTCAGAAATAGAATAGGTGGGGACAAACTACCCAACTTCCCAAATGTGCTTAGTCTTCTCTGTCCCCTTTACTTTTGTCACCACCATCTGTTCTCTCTACTGACAGGTCCTCAAATTAAGTTCCTGGGGTCTCATGCAACCATTTTCAAAGTCCACTTATTGCTTCAGTCCACAGGTACATTCACAACTATACTCTCAAACTGCTTGTTTACTCCAGCAGTAACTCCCACAGCAATTCCACTCAGTTCCCCACTAAGTTACAAGTGATCGTACACTGTACAAAAGTGAAGTATCCCAATGCTGTTGCTTAAGTAAATGATGCTGTTAGAAGGTGTAGGTTCATATGTACTCTAATGTGCAAGTATTCACAGTTTTGCCCCATTTTGATGAGAGTATTGCCTACAATACCAAAAAGGAAAGAGTCAGGGACATGGGATCTTCCACATGTTCTTGAAGCTTCCATAAGATGCTGCCATGAAGTTTTCCTTCATCAGAAGCACACTGGGGTCCAGGGAGAGTTCCAGATTCTGAAAAGAACTGGGGCTCAGGCTCACTGGACCCAAATACATGTTTACGCGCATGCGCGTGCACGCACACATGTGTACAAATTACTAATGTAAATATGCAAATTAAATATGCAAAAGTATCATTTCCTGAGGAAAAGCCTTATTTGTAAAAACATATTTATAGCCTGGGGAGAAGAGGGCACTTGCTTTTTGGGGAAACAAGCACAGGCACAAAGGAGCAGGAAGAGAGAAAGCACATGCAGGCAAAAGGCCAACTAATCCAAGAGCATAAGAGACCATCAAAGCCCCTGCTCCTTTCTTCCAGCAACTGCCCAGGGACAGTGGGGTGGTGGAACAGATAGCATCCCTGAGATGCTGGGATCCAGATAGAACAACATTTCTGACAGGAGGTGACACAGCAGTTAGAGCTCATAATATTAGTATGGATCATAGGGCTTGGTTCCTTCCACTACGCATGTTAGATGACCACCAATATCTTATACAGTGAACAGGGTCATATTGGCACCAGCGTGGAGAATGGTATGAGAATAACCCAGGGCAAAGCACAACAACTCTAACCTGGGTAGTTGCTAATTTCCAGTTTGATGGGCTGAAGCATCCGCAAAGTATGCAATGTAGTTTTATTCATTATTGTTTTGCAACTTTCATTGGTAAACTCCTAGATGCTATCAAAGCTGTCCTGCAGTTAAAACTATTACAGTTTTAATAATCAACAACTGCACAGTATTAAAAAAAAAATCTTTCATGCGCTTAAGACTTATTGCTTCCATTTTCTCAGCTTTCTTAAAGAAAGAAGGGGTGTTGTAGAAAATGGTCAAATTTATCATTTATAGCAAAATATTAATGTAGCAGCAGGAGAGTTGATGTGGCCATCTATCTATAAGCATTCAGGCTTCAAAGAAAGCATAAACATGAAATTAATGGTTTGTCTACTGTAAGGGACAAATAAATGCAAATTCAAGCTCATTAATATCAAGTGGGTGACTTCTTGGTTTATGGGGTTTGGATTGATTTTGTCAAAGACCAATAGATTTATTAAAAAATGTCTTTTAAATTTAGCATCCATATACCCATTAGTTGAAAGAAATAAAACTCCCTGCAATTGCTACCACTTCTCCTCCTACACTCCCCCCGCCCTTAGACGTTGTTTTACCTAAATAAAGTTCATGCATTAGAGCTCACTTTCATGCTGAAATATGTCTCTTATAGGAGCTGCTATAAACGTCAGCATTTCCCACAGCATTAGTTTATGGGCCAAGTGAATTTTAATGGCATCGTAATCTCACTGCAATCAATTGTGGTACAGGGGAGAAAAGCATTGGGAGTGTCCATTAAACAGAGCTTTGCATCACTTTTAATGTTCACAGGCCTTCACCAGTTTGGGAGGTGTTAGGATTCAGTGTGGGGGGAGTCCTCACTTTCTTTCTGCCCATTTACAAACCTTTTACTTTGATTTACAATTGGCTAAACTGCATAGTACTTGAGGAGTTTCCTCCCAACTTTGAAAAGGGTATTTTAATTGTTGTTTATGGAATAGCATTGCAACATTTCAGGAGACCAATATGGCAGATTCCATAGTTTTTACCTGGATGCCATGAGTTTCCATGGTTTTTCATCCTAGAAACAGGAGCAACAGTCTTTGCTACCACAGCAAAGCTGGACAGAGACTCTCCTATTATCTTCCAAAACCTATTTCGTCAGGTAGTGTTAAGGTGCTCCAGTGGTCTCTTCCTCCCAACTATGGTAGTATGAAGTTGGAAGCGGCATTTTCATGAAAAGATACCAATGAACATAAAATCTGATCTTCCACCCCTGCCTCATACATGTTGACTATCACTTGGACAGGTACCCTGTTTAAGTGCTCCTACCACTCTTAGGAACTAGTTCCTAAAAGGGGGTAGGCAGCTTTTGGGGCTCTGGGAGGTAATTTCAAATACATGGAAGCTGTTGTGATTGAAACAACCATTGCACACCACCAGATTATGTGGCAGCAGCATTCAAAGTAGTGGGAGGGTAAGGCTAACGCTGGCATTTTAATGCTGTCATTGCAGTTTGCCACTGAAATTCCACAGCAAACTTCCAGGAACCTTGTTGCCACTGCTGCTTCAGCAGCAAATTCAGCAGCAGAGATTGCTCTTAAGGGCAGGGCAGTAAGCCTGTGACATTTCAGCTATCGTTCTACCACAGGTCCCCTCAGTTCTGACGGTTCATGATAACTAGGGCTGATGGGAGTGATAGTGCTGGAGGGCTGCAGATTGCCCACCACTGCTTTCTAAGTGATCCCACATCACAGTGTGCTTGCGATACAGTAGCAGATGAATTAGGAAATTATTCTTGAAATTGCATGTATGGACAAACTAGCACCATGCCACATTTTTGATCTATTTTCAATCATTTGTTAACAGAGTAGGGCAAAAAGAAATTGCGTAGGAAAAATTATGGAAAGGAGTGAGAATTTCCAAGAGATATCTCAGTGGCTGGGGTGTGTTGCCATCTCTACCCTGAAGTGAGTAGCTCTTTGAACTTTTAGCAACAACAAGAGCAACCCAAAATTGCCTCTTTCAGATTCCAGGAACTGAGCAGGCAGCAGTATTGGAAAGCCCCAAGGGCCGAAGTCCTAGTTAAATCCTCTAGGAGGCTTTTCAGAAAGTCTAAGCATCCAGAAAGACTGCACGGATGCAATGGGGCAAAAAAGATTTGGTAAACAGCACCCATGAACAGTCACCTGCTTCCAGTAAAGTAAGCATTGAAGCTTGGCAAACTGAGAAATTTCTCTGAAATGCTCAACATCCCTGAGGTAGAGATGAAAATCATTGCCTCTTTCACAGGGAAATGAAGAAGTTGTGAAAGGGCCAATGGGTTTGACATAGCACTAATAATTATATATCTGAATGTGTTTTTCTTTTTGCAAAAAGCCCACAGTGAGGAAAGGGGCATTAAAATTGTAGTTCTCCCCCCTCAAAAGATCACCCAGGGAGATTGGCAGTAAGGATTTTTACTGGCATTACAATAGCTGGCTCACTGGCATGTCACACTTGGACCCCAAAGTAATACGGTGGAAAATGCTAGACTTTATAGAGGCTTCTATAAGAGACCAGTCCTGTCTCCAGTGTCCTAACTCAGCCAGCATCCATGCACATGGATCATGAAAGTCTGAGAGGAGATTACCCTCATGTTCTGATAAATACGGGTTGCACTGTTTTGCACATTTAAAAGGAGTAAGTTCCAGTGAGCTCAGTGAATCTTATTTTCAGATCATCATGCATAGGATTGCAAGGTTAGAAGCCTCACCGGAAGCACAGTCAGCTGGATGCATTTAGACCCTTTGGACCTTCACGGTCATTGTAAGAAGGTCAGAAAGAGGGATGAGGCCACTGTGCAGGGACACCAGAGCCAAGGGTATGTCCCCACTTTTGACACACTTGGATCCCTCAAATGTTCTTTGGAACACTTGAATCAAGCTTGGTTCTAGCCAAATTCAGTTGTTCTTCTGCATGTGTATGGTGCTGAAACATGTAGGAAGATGTGGGCACCCACATAAGTCTTGCCCCACATGTGGACCTGAGTTAGACTTTATATGTTGAGCACGAAAGTCTGAAAAGGCTCTATAGGCATGTTCTGCTGGCTCTGCTGACACAACCCTCCTCAGAATTTCACGCTCAACACACAATTCCTGACAGAGTCT
This sequence comes from Varanus komodoensis, assembly GCF_004798865.1. Taxonomy (NCBI): domain Eukaryota; kingdom Metazoa; phylum Chordata; class Lepidosauria; order Squamata; family Varanidae; genus Varanus; species Varanus komodoensis. Next base: position 89,720,851 of record NW_025335268.1, read on the forward strand.
GGGCACATGGGGTTTCTGGGGGCAAGCCTTACAGGTTTCCCCTTGTCCCTCTCCACACTTTAGCCCTATATGTGAGCAGAGGGACACCTGAATAGGGCTTCTCTTCTTCTCATTGTGCCACCACTTAGAATTTAATCTGGCTTGTACAGAGCAGTTCTTCAACCTGTGCCTAACAACGTGAGCTTCAAATAAATAACCAAAGAAGTATGAGAAGAGTGATACCACCCAGATTGTTAATTTGACATTGCTGCTTTTGATCTGCTCTTCGAATGACAAAGAAGGGGTAAATGGGCTCCCTTTTAATCTTCACTCCTACATTTTAAAGGCCCTCAATAATGTTTCCACCAACCAGATAATTTTCATTTGCAACTCTAATTAATCTGTGAATAAATATGCTTTGAGAGGAGGATTGATTTAAATGAGGGCTGTCTTTCCACCTTTAATCTACACACTATATTTCTCTTGAGAGAAAATAGCTCCTTGCTCATTCTGTCTCTCTTTCTTGAAGTTGGCACACATCTCTCTCTCTCTCTCAATCTCCCCCCTCACTTTTTTATTATCATAAAATAATGGCTTTAGTAGGTGCATAAAAGGTGAGGGAAGTTTTACAAAAATGGGCACCTATTCACCCTTGCTACCTTTAATCTACTGCATTCTCCTTCTAATGAGTGCAAATTACCACAGCTATTTGACAGAGTCTTTATACTGTACAATACTGCCTAGCAAGCCATTCCCTGAAGACCGTTTTTGTATTATTAGTATGAGTATTATCTTTAATCTTTTGTCATGTGAAAAATGAGGACAACATGAAGCTCAATACAAAGCAGAAAGCCACAGATATGAACCATCTTGGCCTCAGGTTATATAATGGAATGATTCTTCCTCACAGACCAATCCAGCAGAAATGTACTGAAGTGGGTTGCACATGTCCAGCAAATGCAAGCAAAAGAAAGTTGGTTAAATGGCAGGATGAGGAAAAGATAAGGCAGCAAGGGCAAAGCTGAATGGACTGACCCAGTTCACAAGAGTCCATATTCCAGCAGCAGTGGGTCTGGGACAATGGGGAGGCATTGTCTTGTTAGTGTGATCCGGTTCTATGTCTGTGATTATGGTGCTCTGCATCTGGTTTAAAGCAGGTTCACACATGCATGCTGATAATTGGATCACTGTAGCATCCAGCGGTGACTTACATCTTTAGATGAGCCACCACTGGTCCAGGGGTCAATATTTCCAGTCCATGCCACTTTCTCATTATGTGTTCACTCAATATTATTTTCTGTCTCATTTGCACTTTAATTTGCATTAAAAGCACAATTACACAAACATTCACATTTAAATAAGTTTAATAAGTTATATATACAAATATATATATGCACAAATATGTGTGTGTGTTCTCCCCCCCACCCCCGCCCCATGTAAGAGTGTTGGCACTAGGGTTCAGCATAGCCATTGGTTCATCACTGGTTAGGACCCTGTGTGTGTTCTTCTTTTTCTTTGTTTTTTTCCTTGGGTTTTTTCCTATCTTTTTTCTTTTTGCTTCTGGTAAATGGTTCCAGTGATCATTAGGGTGTTTTCTTCAGAACTTGGCAGGTTTTGCTTTCATCGTCACAGCTATTGGCACTGAAGTCACAGGGCCAGACAGTGATGCCAAGAGCCTTCCTACTCCTTTTGGCCTGTTTAGTAAATGCCTGTCAATGGGCATAAGTTCACTCTGTGTGCCTCTCCTAGGCATAAATCAAAAGGAATGGCTATCAGGGATCTCCTCCCAACCAAAAATGTGCCCTTTTTGAATAAGTCAGTAGCAATCAAACATTCCATGAAGGGTGCAGGCAAAACAGAAGAAAGGCTCAGGGCAGGGCAGGGCGAGACACAGTCTTCTTCCCAGCAGTCCTATGATGCACCAGTTACCTTTTTGCCATGGACAATCAAGAGGCACAGAGAAAGTTCCAAATGCTGCCAGTTGCTGTGGCAGATGAAAAGGAGTGATAGGTGAGAGCCAAGCCTGGATTGAGGCTTCTGCCTAAAACTGCCCAGCTCTAGAATGTTCTGAATGACTGCTCTGTGCAGGCATAGAACCCATACATGTGAGCCACAGAAACCACAAGGGAGAAATGGCCATGATGTGTTAGTCTAGAGTGGGTGTAAATTTGGTTCTCTTCTGAAAAAGTGAACAATTTTTGTGTAAAGCTGAGATATACCCCCCACCACACACACACCCTTTTCTCCTCACACCAGCCTGTCACCATGCTATTTACTCAACAAAGCTATACTCTAAGCCTCTCCAGTCATTTCTCTCTAGTCACAAGTCACTTCAGGCCCCTGTTTTATCTATTATATTATATATCTTCCATTTTCTAAATTTGCTACTTATGCTTATTATTCTTTGCTCCAAGAATGCCTCATATTCTGAGCTGCCTTTGTTTCTTTCTTATTACATACAACATTTATGTTCAAGGTTGCCAGTTATTCCATTATTCTGGCTGGCACTTTTCTCTCCCCTTATTTTTCCAGAATAGTCTCAGTTCAAGGTCTTATATTCTTTGTTTTTCCCTCTAAGTTTTGCCATTTTTTCTTTTTATAAAAACATTTTCCCTCACTTCACATTTGTCTGCAGCTCCCATTCAATTTTCTTCCTACAAGCACCTATCCACAAGGAACACAGGGCAGGCTCAACATCCATCCATCCCTTCTGGCATTTGAAAAGAAACAAAGGCAGTCTTTCTTTCTTAGAGTTGTTAGCAATTTACTGAGTTACAAAACAGATGACAAAACATTCTTCAGGTTAGCAAATTTTGTAGAAAATTGCAGAGAATTTTGTAGAGAATTTAGCCAATGCTCAGACCAAAACCCAGGAGCATGCATAACAAAAGGAACTGAGAGTTTAACTCTGCTACTTCATGTGCGGTGCTAGAGATGAAAGCTGCATTCACATCATACAGTTTGGCTTTGCTACCAGGAGGAAGTAAAGGGAGTAAGAGCTGAACTTTGTGCTCCATCGAGGAATTAAATTAATCAAACAATTTACGGACTGTTTTTTAATCACACAACAACTGCTTTTCTCATGTGATCTTACAGACGCCCTGTTCCAGGTGCTTTGTCTTTAGTAATGATATGGATAATGCCCAAGGAGACAGGACCTTTGCAATGGGTGCACCCTACCTGTGGAATGCTCCTCCCATACTCACCTGGCACCTATTTTTTTCTCTCTTTATGGTGCCAGAGGAAAACGGTTTTGTTTTCCTGACTTTTTATTGCAGAGTTGTTGAAACTTTTTCAGCCCAAGAACTGAATTCCATTTCAGAGAAGCTTCCAGTGGTGACCAGTGTTGAAGGTAAAGGAGGCAGAGCCAAAATACCAGAAACAGCAGCATATTTTAGATTAAAATTCTTATTGCATGTAACTGTGCCTTGGGAGATGCATTTTGGCTCCTGGAATTGGAGGGGGGTGTACAAAACATCACCTGACAGGTGAGGTAGGGAATGGGATTCTCTGTTGCCTTCTCCCAGCAGGCAAATAAATAAATAGATAAAGTGTCAAAAATTCAAATGGGCCTCTGGCATTTAATATTTATTTATTTATTTAAAACTTTTATATCCCGTCACCACATGCCTCAGCATCTTGGGATGGCTTACAAACCTGGATTCCTGCTGAAGGAGGTTTTAACTGCTTGGGTGTTCTGTTTTTTTTTTTTTTTTAATTAATGTCTTTTGTGCTTTTAAGCTACTTCTATTTTTTAATGGTATTTCTGTGCTTAAAAGATTTTTCCCCTATAGCAAACCCTCTTAAATGCCATTTGGGCAGAAGTTTCAGCTATAAATCAAATTAATAACTAAACCAGCTCAGGACAATACAGCAACAGAAAAGGGAATCCTATAAGAATGTTTTTCCCAACCTGGTGCCCACCAGAGGTGCTGCTCTACGGCTCCCATCAGAAGCAGCCAGCATAGCTAAGCTGGCTAAGGATGAGGAGCACCGGGGTCCAAGATACCTGAAGGAAACCAATTTAAGAAAGGCTGGTGCAAGATGTACTACACATGAAATATGGAGTGTAATCAAAAAGTCAACACAGCCATTGCAGGAAGGTACCATCCTTTCCTTCAAATGGTTCCTTTGAATTTTCCTGAAAGAGAAGCAGTAATCATTTCAATCATTTAAATAAGCCACCTTTTCCATGGAGGATTTAGTCACATCTGCTCCACCAATAGCTCTTCATACTCATCCTTAATATTCTCCAACAGCCCATTTTTAGCATATTTATCACTAATTAATGAATTATGAGGAGAGGGGAGATAGAGGGAATAGATTTCAAGTGGAAATGTGTGGTCCAAAGTCACTGGAGCGGTTTAGTCATTCAAGGAGCTATCCATGGTACTGAAGTGCTTTGGAGACGGGATTCACCATTACAAATAGCACCTTCCAAGTCCAGACTAACTTCATCCACCATCCCTTGGCCTTCATTTAAGATTTGGGTTGTCTAAAGCAAAGTACAGGGGATTTCTCTCATCCCATTCCATGGTCAGCAGCTAGCCCCATTGGCAGTTGAACATAACTTCAGCCTTAGTGTTGGGCAACATTACCCACTGCGTGTGCAGGCAGCAATCTAGCTTCAAGAATGCATGGCAAGTTATGTGGCACATGCAGCTGTATCCACCAGCATCTACCACTTAAAGTGTTCAGCTGGGAGGAGAGAGAGAAAGAAGTCTCCACCTCCTTCCATATATACCTGCCCACCCCCTAAGATCTGAATCCGAGGTCCTTCTTTGGGAGACTTCCTTGAAAGAGATCAGGAGAGTGGCTACCCAGAGAAGGGCCTTCTCTGTGGTGGCACCCTGTTTATGGAACATGATCCCCAGAGAGGTGTGTCAGGCACCATCACTTCTTTCATTTTGATGCATGCTTTAAGTTTCAGAAGTAAGCAGAATAGAGAGAACAAAACTGAATAGATCGGTCTCAGTCTGCATGAGAGAAATGCTGCCAAGAAGACTTTCCTTTTCAGAAGTTCTTATTCTTTTCCATAGATATATCAGTGCTACACTGAAAAACTCTTCACAATTTGTTTGACCATTCTCATTCAATTTCATAGAAATAAAATAGCTTTGGGAAATAAATTTAAAGAACATTTTGGAAAATTTCTCATGGGGTTCAAGGATATTCTGCTTATCTTAACTAGAAGGTGACCAAGGAGTGTGCATGAGGGTCTGACTTGCTGTACAATGATTTCTCTGGCAGCTTGTAGTCTCCTTGGCTTCTTGCACTTCGGTTAAAGCTCAGGGAAATACCTCATGAGCACTCCCATGGGGCTCTTTCAGACCAGGAAGGGCAGGCAGCCTGAGCGTTTGCAGGGCATGGGACAGACACATAAGGAACAGTCACAGACAAGCACAGCTTGAGATAGGAGTGGAACCACTGCCACGCAGTGCCTCCAACTCCCAATCCCACTAGCCTATTCAGAAGGATACCGTGGTCGGTGGTATCGAAAGCCGCTGAGAGGTCCAGGAAGACCAACAGGGACGCACTCCCCCTGTCTCTCTCCCTGCACAGGTCATCATACAGGGTGACCAAGGCAGATTCTGTGCCATACCCGGGTCTGAAGCCGGACTGAAATGGGTCCAGATAATCAGTTTCATCCAAGAGTACTTGGAGTTTTGTGTGTGGCAGCTGCTTTTACATGCTGCCCATGCCACAAAATGGGGATCTGGCTACCCCAAAAAACACACAAATAATTCTGCACACTGATCTTTTCTTAATATATTACCCAGAATGCATACATGGTGAAATCAGTGATCACAAGGAATATATTTACTGGTGGATTTTAGGGAAGAACACAGTAATACTCATTTGATATGCTAGGCTCATTCAAGGTCTTTCCAGATTGTTTTGTTAGGGTGTCTTCATGGATTATGTTGAATGGCCACTACACACAATGACTTTCCTACCCAGCTAACACTTCAATGAAGGATAACTTCAAGTGCTCTGCAGGTACATGACCATGAGCTGTTACACACTTCACTAAAGCATGGTTTGGCATTAACATGCGTGTAATGCAAGGTTCTCATGCTCCTCCTTTTCTTTCCCTCCTCTGGATCAGCCACTGGAAGCTTTTGCTGGTATTTTGAACTGTGTTTACTCTTCACTCCCAAATGTGGTAGTGTTAACTATGGTTTAGGGATACAAGCCAGCTTGGAATAATGGTTTATGATCCTTGCTTATTTCCCAAAACCATAGGGTGTTTACCACAGTTGATACAAACTGTTCCAGTTTTCAGTGGATTCAGAAACTGCAGGTACCATAAAACAAAATCTCCTCCTCACCTCTGCAATTGCTCATTCCTGTTGCACTAAACTGTGGCTTAACACTCTAACTGAATACATTCATTGTGTCATAAATGGTTTGCCATATGTGCACATCACGGAAGTCCATCATGACATATGGAGAGAAGGTTTGGCATACATTGTCATTATACCTGTGATTTTTCTGACAGAGGAGTGATACCCATATACAGTAATACTTCCAGGGCCAGAGCATGGGGTGCTGGTCCAGGGTCCCAAGGAGGCCCGCTAAGTAATCTGTTGGCAACTAGCAACAGCTCCTCCTCCTCACCAACTCAACTGTAAAAGGAGGTTGTAGCCCTGTGATGCACCACTATGCATGAAAGGGCTTTCTTTGTTTCTTCACTATGAGAGACAGCAAGCTGAACTTATGGGATGCGTCTTTGGGAGGAAATTTAGCTGAAGACAACAGGAGTGCCATAAAGCTTCTGCACTGCTGCTCTACAGCACAGTTGACAACCCTCTCTGCCAGCAAGATGATGCCTCTACCCTGATGGAGAAATCAGCTTGTGTGAAGCGGTGTTAATAAAATGTGTGCAAAGATGAAGCAGAGGAATTAACCTTGAATATCAACATCTTCTCAAATGAGGCAAAACTTTTACACTTCTATATCAATGTGATGCCTTTTTCCATGCAAACATACCCCATATTTTGAAGTCAAGTTCTGCTTGGATTTTCTTGCTTTCCACATTCATCTCAATATTTTTGTGGGTATCATATTTTGATCACATGGCATTTAAATAAATATGATTTTCTGTTGACAAGGTCTTCATTGGCATGGAGATTCAGCTCTGATAACTAGAGCCCATTCTTCTCAGACTTTGGATAATTAGAGCCTTGTTTGCAAGTCACCTTCCAACTGTACACTCAGTCCATTGAACAAGAAGCAGGAAGATATCCTCTGGCTCCTATATTGGTAAAAAGGGAACCTAAGCTGTATAAGTTGCATATAGATATGGGCTTCCTCCAACAGACATGGCACCAAAAATATGGAAGGTGAGGGTGGGGCAAGCAGGGCACATACCATCCTGAACTGGACTAACTTATGTATTTCATTATTGGCTGGATTTATATTCCACTTTTCTACCAAGGAACTTGTACTTTAAAGTAAATTTTAAAATAATTGAAAATAATTTTATTTTATTTAAATAACTTAAATTTAAAATAAAAGGCATTGCTAAATTTAAAATAAAAACACTGTTAAAATGATTATACAACAAATTCATTAAAATTACAGTTAAAAACACAACAACTCATGGATAAAAATGGCACGCAACCTAGCAGAGCAGTTTTTGTACCAAAGGCTTGCCTTAATTGAAACCTCTTTGACTGCCAGGGGTAGGACAGCACACAGGGAGCCAATCTCAGCAAAGCCTAGGCGCAGCCACAAAGAAGGCCCTCTCTCAAGTCACCACCAAACGTTCTGATGGTTCCAAAAGAACGCCGCCTTCCAAAAGATCTTCAAAACTGGTCAGACTCATAGGGAAGGCGCTCATTCAGGTAACCTGGTCTCAAGCCATAGAGAACAATATAGTTCAAAGTCCCCGTCCTTCGAACTGTGCTCAGAAATAGACGCATAGCCAGCGTCAAAGGAGTCACCTGCTCCCTGTAAGCAGACTTGGCCACCTGTCTGGCTGCAGCATTCTGGACCACTGAAATGGATGAGGTCTCCCCCTCCCATCAGTGTGCAGAGTTTTTGCGTGGAGGGGGATGTATGAAAAGGAATTTAGGAAACCCATGTCTGGACTCTGCATTTTCGGTCTCTGGTGGGGTTTGAATACATTCCACACTAAAAATGAAAATAGGCCTCCTCTATCTTTATTTATTTATTTATTTATTTATTTATTTATTTATTTATTTTTGGGAGGAGGGCATAATGAAAGCCCTCATCTGCAGCCTGAAGTAGTCCAGTGGAGACACAGGTTTACCTCCCACTTACTCTCCTGCTTTAGAGAATTAGACCTTTATGGATCAGATAGGTGAAGTAAATTACATGGAATCTGTTGCACATAGTGCAATCTGACTGAAATATCCGAGTAGATAAAAACATCTTTTCAACATAAAAATAGCATTAGCCCTTATGGTCGCAAGGGAAAAAATGGCACAAAATTCACAATTGTACTTTGTGCATACTGTCTCTTCATGCATGCATTGTTTTATATGCTCACGTAAAAGAATCTAGCCAATAACTCTTTCTGGTTTAGATTAGAAGTTAGAACCTTAGTCTTTCTTTGAATTTAAGTCCAGCATTGTGGAGCTTATGCCCCATCCATTCACTTATGATGGCCCTCAGTGCTCTTGAGTCTGAATTGGAGTGTTGCCACAGGGAACATTTCTTGTTTTATTTTTAATCTTTTCTTCCTTTCTCCACCTTTATTTTCTGTTTCCAAGGTTTGGTCATAGCACAAGGACATAAGGAAATACATTCTTTCAATTCTTTGGGCATTGTGGCTGACTGAAATGGAAAGCAAGACAAAGCCGCAGAAGAAAAGCTTATTATGGGCAGCCTAGTTGGAAGAAAATGAATCACCTAAGCAGATAGATTTCAATGATCTCAGGCAAGCTACATTCTTTATTCCACATCTAATTGTTCAAGAAAATGTTTAGCTACTGCATAATGTGATCCATAATGGAAGTTACGTGAAATAACTAAAAAAAAAAAAAAGCTTTATTCAAGGGTCTGCTTCTGAAAGTATAGCCATAATGCACGTCTTCCAGGGGTTTAATAGAATTTTCTGTGATGGAAATTGGATGGATAATAAATTCTCCTAACATTTATTTTTAATATAAAAAATACAAAATATATGTTACCTAGAAGGCTTTCCTAGCCTTTCAATAGAAGCTTATGAGCATAGTTTTGGAGCAAGCAAAATAAGAAACAGCAACCAATTTTTTAACTAGACACCTGGCTGGATTTCTTGTCAATGTTATGTTCATTATATCTCTTTGCAAAAATGCAAGTTTGCCACTGGGATCCAACTGTAATTGGTCTAGAACTCAACTGGCATAGACTGCCTGTAACCTAAGTGCATCAGTGTTCATGCTGTCCATGGATAATGGCAGATTCTATCTATGGAACAGAATAGTTAAATTGCTGCTGATTGGTACCAAGCCCCCTGGATCAAACTTTTAGTCATTTAAAAACAATCAAGCTGCTTGCATTACACACCGCCATGGCCAATGCTTTTTAAGTAGTAGGAAACAGCGCTACTTAATTATCAGGTGATCTACAATATGTGGAATGGAAAAACAGAAGCAGAGAGGTCAAGAGGCTCTTATTAGTATTTTGTGGCATGTCCCTGCTTGTATATTTCTTGCAGAACCTTCACTTGGTAAAATAAACTCCAGGATGTGAACCTGTATTTTTAAGAAAGGACAAAGATAAAATTAAGCATAAGTACCCCGGACTATAGTTTTGTTTCAGTATGAATGGTGTACCGTCTCTGCCTCCTGCACAGCCAAGCTCTCCCACATTAATTAGAGGTGATGAATGTAGAAACAACAAAGGGGCAAGGTTGATGTAGGAGGAGCTAGTCAATAGATCTTTCTGTACACTGGGTCCACACGTAGACAAGAGGTCAGGAAGGAGCAGGAGCAGTATCATGCTCACTGGCTGTACCCTCCCTCCACCCTGGACATACCACACAACCCACGCAGCCTCTTGCTTTCAATGAAAAGTCAGAAAGTGTCTTCTCTGGATGTGCAGCTTTTGGTTCAGTAGACTCTTTCACATCACTGGGAGTCCTGCCTCTTGAATATGTGGAAAACTTCTCCTGAATGCATGGAATTTGAGGACAGCGGACACCCAAAGGTCAGGGCATGAGCAACGGGTCAAATCCCACTACTACCCACATATTCAGAAGAAAGATCTGATGGGGTTAAGGAAGAGTTGCAGTTCGGAATTAGTTTTCAGCTATAAAGAACCTGAGAGAACCATATTCTGTCCCACTCTGATCAGTTTCAAAAAGGCTTTTTCTTCAAAAAGCATGTCCCTTGTGCTCACACAACTGCTTGGAAATGCTATGGCATTTGCTTTACTAACATAGACAGCTATTTTGACATTTCTACATGTTATGTGTTAAGAGCATCTTTTACATTCAATAGGCATATGTATTTTTTATGTTGAAGGAATTTTCTGTTCCATTAACCTATAATTACCAGTAATTTTTATCTGCATAAAGTGCAGGCTGGATACTGCCTCTGTCATGGACCAGCAATGCCTGTTCCATGCATGAATAGAAGGGAAAACAAGCAAAACATTGTGCCAACCCACCTTATTTCCCTTTCCTTCCTGTGCCCTGTTCAGCTGCCACTAAGTAGAAATGGCTTTTTCTCCAGCTGCCTCCACCAAACCAACCTTAACACTCTCTGGGTTTCAGCTATCTACTTTTGATAGTGTTGCAGTTAATTGCTAAATCTGGGGTACAACCCCTCCCCCAAAGGATCACAAAATTTCATATAACAAAAATTAGCATTTTAGTGAAGACAAAAGTTAATTAAAAATAAAATAGATGCACATCACACAAAAAACTATTTCCAGAGCTAATGCCTTTGTTATCTCTCCCTCCCTCTGCACTTTCACTGAACATATACTATCCTTGCTTCTACATTCTAACTAAGCATTTTATTTCTAAACTATTAAACTTTTGCCTAGAAACAGAGAGAAAGAAATGTAATCCCATAAAATACTAAGAACAAATTCCAAAAATGGGTGATAGTTCTGTTCCTAAACAGCTTCACTTGTATTAAAATTGAATACAGAGATCCAGTAACTTCAGATGGTATCGGTAAACCAAGCAGGGGTAACACCTCTCCCACTTTCCCTAAAATCATTAACCCATTTGGTTTGGGGAAAGTCTGTGCTAAATATGGTGATCAATTAGAGCTTGAACACAATGAACCTTCAATAACCAATTTCTACTTAAGGTAGGATCAGGTGCATGCAATGGTTTCATAGTGAATGGAACATGCATGCATGCGTATCAAGTGACTGAGTAGTTTCTTCTGATAAATTCAGAAGTGAGTGCAGTCCTTCTTCCATGTATATTTAGGTGTGCGGAGAGGGCAGAAACAGCCATTTTAATGTGCAAACTGAGAATTAGCATGCTATGGCTGTGCTTCAAACTCATCAGTTAGCCTTTAACACTGTAAACATCAGAAATAGATGCAATTCTATAAAGAATTAACCTATTAAGGTTGTTTGCTTAGATTTAAATTCCATGACCATACCTGCATATATTGCGATTGTGACAGCCTTTTATTCTTTTAAAGGGCAATGATATTCAGAACATGATGGGCCTGGAGCATAACGTGGAAAATGGGCTGGCAAGGAAAGAGTTAGCTACCCCTTCCTTTAGCGTCTTTCATGGGCATTTTGCAAAGAGGAAGGGGCCAGTGAACTAATGTTACATATGACTGTCATATGCCATTTGGGCCTAACAGAAGTAATCGGAAGACATTCTTTGAAAAGGTTGCATCTCCATAACTATATACAGCTCCATAACTTTTTCATACTCATGCTATGCTGAATGCTTAAGGGTGTCCACCCATTTTAAGAACTCGGATTTGAGGCATTTGCATTTTCTTGGCTTTATGACCAAATTCACTCTATTGGGGAAGGAAAATAAGACAAGATAGCTTATTTTCTTGCCCTGAGTGTTCTGGTTGTGGACCACTAAATTACATTCATTGCCAAGGTTGACCTTTCATCCAAACCTGGTGTGGGTGAAGTAACGGGGGCTACAAACCACACCAGAACCCACAGCTTGATCTAGGGTTGCAGAGTGACTTGTAAATTGTTCCCACCCCCAACCTCACTAGATCCAGATGACATGACAAGAGTGAGGGTGATTACATAATTTGGTGGCATGTGACTAGCATGCTCAGAGTGGGAAAATAAGCTACATTGGCTTAATTACCTTTCCCACTCACATGAACCTGCCCAGTGGGGCTTTTTTGGCTGTGTTTAATACAATTTTGCATACAAGATTTGGGTGGCAGTCATTAAGCAAAAGAACCTACCAAGATCAACCTATTAAGTGTTCCTTTAGAAAACCACTGGTAGCCCAGTTGGAATGGTAGGGTAGGGTTTATGGTCAGTTTAAGCCCTGGGGTGTCTGAATGGCTTCACCACTCTTTTACATATGTTCATCTCCTTCACATTGTGAAAATTTTAAGCCAGATGCAACCAGATGGCAAAAGGCAAGAGCAAAAATAGACAACAACAAACAAGCCAATTTAAAATCTGCCACATGGAGATCGTATGGCTGCTTAGGTGATCAATCTCCCTTAATTTTGAATAGCTACGTACTTATACACGTTTTACCACCTGTAGCATATATCTCTGTCCCTGGGTGCTGCTTACATGTATTTGTTGTGTTGTGAATGTGCACAGTATGCATCCATAGAACCAGGCCTCTCATTGCCATTCAATGGTGCTCTTTTTGTAGGAGCTATAGAAACCATGTCAAGGCAAACTTGTGATTATGGCCTTTGTTTTTCCCACCGTATTTCATAGGAACCTTGGCCTGGCCATTCAGCTGTGGCTTCTCCTCAGGTTGCGTCCTCCATTATTTCATCCCCCGCCTCCCTCAGAAGGTCAGTTAGAAATGAAGCTTCTATTATCTGCAATCTGCCACCAGCTCTAAGCTGGATCCCCTTCTATGCAATGAGGCCTAGTCAAGCATGAAGGAAAATAATTTTGCCCAATCTCTTTGCTCTAACGCACACCGTCCCTCTTCCTATCTTCCCCACAACTCCCCACCAATCTAAAGGGGAAAAAGCCCATTCCACAATGAAAGCACAACAAGATAACGATCTGTTAGGTGCTGCTCTAAATGTGATTCCAGCTTTCAATACACCCCCTTTCAAATATCACCATAACCACTGTTTATCCTATTTCTAGGTTTTTAAAAGACCCAAACCTGTAAGTTGATGATTACCCATGTTCTATATAATTGCAGTGGGTATAGGAAGAGGACTTGATTAATTTCTCCCTATGAATTATGCATTGCTTTACTCCCCCCATCCCTCCCCACACACATTTTCTCTGAAGCTTTATTATGTATATTTCTTGAATATTGTCCCCTGTCCTCTCATTTCTGGGAAAGCTTTCTCCAGTGAGTATCAGTAAAAAGCTTGGTCCTTAATCTGCTATGAGCATACAGACCACACTCTATGAAGGCTTGTTTGCAACAGGGAAGAAACATTCAGAAGATGCAAGGAAACACGTCTCCAAATGTAATACAGAGGCAGCAGTGGATTTGAGCTAGATGGAATGGCACTATCCTGCTGCTGACATGCTGAAAAACCTAGAAGTGACAAAAAGAATTTAAGTTTATCTGTGTAATGAAACACGAACTATTCCTTCTACTCCAGAATTAATTATTATGATTACAGTTGACCTTGCTGGAATGCCACACGGCTGCAGATTGAACCATGCATTTAGATGCTACTTATAATCACACCTCTTACTACAGTAGTCAAATGAAGTAAGGTGAAATGTTAATATCAATTGGCTAAAGCCCTGGTTTACTTTCCCTTCCCCACACTCCCTTTCTGGCAGGGTTTCCCAATTTGTGAAAGCAACCAGGTCTTCATTTTGAAAATGGGAAGAAATAGGAAAATATGCATACAACACCTCTGGATAATGACTGGTATGTTTTTGGGCTAGGCCAGCCGCACCATTACACAGACAGAAATGATCAAGTGACCAATTGCATGTGTTGTTAAAAGCCTTGTTTCCTTATTTATGTGAAGTATTTTTATCCCAGTCTTCAGCCCAAAAGAGGATTCAAGAGAAACTTACATGGATCAACAACAAACCAGTCCCTTCCCTCTGGTCTACACTCTAAACAAAAAAAACATGAAAGGAAAAGAGTCTGAAGGAAAGAAAACTAATGCAGACCCTAGTTCTTATTTATGAAATCCTATAACAACCAACTCATGTGCATACAGCTTAAGAAAAGGAGGAAAGGAGCATTGCTGGACTCTCAGTAGAGCCAATGGAGTGGTCTTGTCTCTCCCTTTGCCACAGCCTGATGCAGTGGCTGCAGCAGGATAGCAGCTATTAGAGGAGGAGCTTGTTGAGGCTGACTTTTCAGCAGAGCTGATATTCAAGGTCATCTGACTGTAAAATGCTTAGAAAGAATTACTCTTTGCTATTGAGATGCTCAAGTGCACATAGGATATGATATGGCCTTCTAGGGGGAAAAAGATGGGATGTTATAGTTTAAGCAACACTATAAGCAGCCTTGCCTCCACATGGTGCCCTCCGGGTGTTCTGGAATAACTTCCATCATTTGCAGCAAGTGGCCATAGTGCCTGGAGTTAATGGGAGTCATGATCCAAAACATCTGATCACTCTGTGTTGCAGAAGGCTGTAGTAGCGATATCCCACAGACTGACTTATTGCTTATTCAAATGACACCTGCACTTTCACAATGAATGTTGCATCTACACCCTGGGGTGGAGAGTCTCTTCATGTCAAGATTTGTCAGCTGATGGTCTTCATGCCCTTACCAATAGATAGGTGGAGATTCTGTATGAATTTTGACAAGGGGGTGCGGAGGAGGAAACAATTCCAAATGAGCTTTCTTTGATAGCTGGATCAGCCACAAAGCCCAGTCCCAGAAGCGTGTAAAAATATATCCCAGATGTGTGTGTCCACAAGCCAGTTACAAAGAAGACAGAGCTGTGTGTATTGTAGACAGTGCATACAATTGGCCAATCAAGTCTCTGAGCAAGGTACCAGTCTCCTGAAGCTGACTGGTTTATTTATTACATTTCTACACCACCCAATAGCTGGAGCTCTTTGGGTGGTTCACAACAATTTTAAACAATTCAAAACATAAAATACAGTATAAAAATTTAAGTACTTAAGACTACTATATTAAAAAAACAACCTGAAAATAAAATTCCTTGATTCCTGGAAAAATAAGAAGGTGCTGGAAAGAGTGCAATGTGGGTACAGGGGAAGTTCTGGGAAGTTCATTCCATAGCTGAGGTTCCCAGGAGGTGATGCTTGTTTGCTGGGGAGGGAGAAGGAGGAAATCATGTTTTTCAAATGTTTTCTTTCAATCTCATGGGAACTGAGGAATACAACTGTGTACTGCCCTTGCAGCACCAGCAAATGTTCACAGTAGAGTACAATGTCCTCACAGCCAGCTGGGATGGGCAGGCTGCAAAGAAGTTTGCAGACTACCCCTTCCTTTCTGCCCAATTTCAAAGTGGTGTGGAACTGGCCTAAAAATGAAATACCCTGCCATTCCAGTCGAATCCTTTCAGCAATAAGGGAGATGCCACCATGCAGCTTAAAGGACTGAGAGGAGTTGTTGGCTGAAACAAAAGAAGAACAGCCAAAGTAGAGCTGCCTCAACCAACATGGACCTTCTAAGTTCTCTGCTAAGAAGAATGGCTGTGTTTGGGGGCAAAGCTCATGCTGTACATGCAGAATGCCCCAGCTGATCCCTGGCATCTTCAGGTGGGCTGGAAAAATTCCTGCCAGAGACCCCAGAGAGCTGTTGCCAGTCAATGTTGACAATACAGTGCCAAGCAGACCAATGATCCAACTAGACATAAGGTAGCTTCTTATGCTTTTAGAATAGTTTTAAGCCTCTCTGAAATAGTTATGCCTTATGAGGTTGCACATTGGCTGACTTACTGCTTACACAGTCCTGCAGCTGCCACTAAATTAAGGAATGATCCAAAATCTGCTTTCTATGTCCCATTTAAATAATATAGCAGAGCCTTTCTAGTATCAGAGAGAATATTATATCCTGTTATTTCCGAAATCTTGATCAAAACATCCTTTCAAAAACTGCATATATGTGCATAAAATCTGCATTGAATGAGTTACACCTGTAGTGTTTATGAATAGAATTAGAGCAGATAACATTTAATCTATTCATGGTAAGGTATCATTGATGCTCTGTTTAAAATAAATTATCTTTTAAATTGGTACATACTCAAATGTCAGTCTCACTGGAACATAATTAATTCTCTGACTCCATTCCTTCTCCAGTATATTTTGGACAAGATCTTGATCCCATTTAAAAAAGGGAAAAAAATGGGGGGGAGGGGGCAACAGAATTTACACCTTACTGAAGAGATTACACACTCACACATATCTTCAATACCAACAGATATTGACAGAAACAGACATTGGGTGAATTATGGCCAAGATATTATGGAAGTTAGTAACAAAGATCTGGGAAAGTAAACAATTGTGTTTGTCTTGCTGAAGTTGGCTAATAAGTGCAAGTCTGACCTGGCTCTCAGTTGGAGACTGCTCTTTGGCTGACTTCATCCTTTGGCTATACCTTTGCTGCTGAGTGGTGCCCTCCAGGGTTGCAACCCTCCAAGATTCAAGAGTCTAATTGTGTGATCCTTTTAGGCTCCAGAGGGGCATCCTTTCCCCACCCCAATGCCAAGAGAATAGATGGCAGACCCTGGAACTCCCTTTCACCTTAAAGGCATTTCTGTGACGCAAACACATCTTTCCCCATTTCCCTTTCCAGCAGATCTAAACAGAAGACTCTCAAAATGCAATCATTTATTCAAGCTAGACAGGTTTTTTGGGATACAGTGTGGTCCATAAGTAGGCTGTTCTCAAGTAGCATCAACTGAAGTTTTGGTTTGTGGGAGCAGCTCTAACCCAGATGCAGAGCTGATTCCAAAGATACCTGCTCCTCAATTCCTTTTTCCAAAAGGCTTGACTCTCACCTCAGGTAGATTTGCACTGCTTGTGGGCCAGAGGACGCAAAATAAGGCTTTGCTTTATTGGTCCATTTGTCTGGCTTGACATTGACTCACTGGCTTAATGAATTCACACCCCTCCTCCTCAGACCCTCCTTATTCAAGTATGTCACCCCTTTGAACCTGAGGTGTTTTGGTTCCCAGCAGTTGTCTGACAAATCTCATGAACACTGACATTTCTATGCCACATTTCAACCCCTCTCTTTCTCTGTCAAGTCCATATTCCACCTCTGAAAGTTCAAACTGGGAATGCTACATTTTGAGGGAAACAAGCCTGGTCTCTACACTCTGAGTGCTAAACAATGACTCCCGGGGCCTGCTTGTACATCACAGGAACCCACTGTGGGTTAATTTACCCACAAGGGCTGTCATGGTGTGACAGGCACCCTCAAGCAGCATTTTCACAGTGAACCCACTGGTGCCCAGCTTGCTGTGACTTTTGACTTTGTGTGAACCCAGGCATACTGGAGCTGAGTGTTAAACAAGCCTAGAGTGACCCTAAAACAAGCCATGGATTATTTGAGAGTTTTCTAACCCTCAAACAACCACTGCTGCCTGGGTTCACATGATACAACAGTCCCCATGAGTAAATTAAGCCGCAATGTTATGATCACTCTTTATATGTCCTATCTGAATTGTGACTGAAACATCTTTTCAACATCTCACCACTAACAATCAGCAATCAATAAGGGCCAGTGTAATCCTACTTGGCCTGAGATGCAAGCAGCCTCACCAGCAGTAAGTCCTGTCTAGCATGGGTAGGTAGCATGGGTGGGTAGGCACCGGCCAACTAGCAAGGAGGCTGACAGTACTGCAGAACTGATTTAAATGGTCAGGCATATGCCATGACCTCCAACACAACGCACAGCGTAATGCGTGTACACAGGCTGCATGCATGTGCCAATCTTTCTCTGGGGCTTGAAGCAAAGACCGCCTCCCCACATGATCATGAGGTGCTGCGGTACACAGCACAGTGAGGGTAGAAGGGTAGAGATGGGCTTGTTTGTAATTATTGTTTTATTGTTTTCATTAGCTGTGGGAAAGCAAAACTTGTAAGTGAATAGATAAATTATTAATTAGTAAATAGATACATATTTAGCTAAATATACAGAAAGTTAGAACTGTATGTTACTTTTCCCCATGCAAAGATCTTCTTTGTGTAGAATCATTTCTGGATAGCACATGCTGAGAAGGGCAGTGCAAGAGTTTTCACAGAGTGAACACCTGGAGTGGGCAGCCAGTGTGGCAGAGTGCATAGACAGGAAACTGGATTTTGGCCAAAGTGCCCTGGATTCCAATTTCTGCCTGTCTATGAAGCTGACTGCATATTGGGCAGATTGCCATCTCTTAGCCTGCAATGGTCTTCTAGAACTGCACAAGTCCGTTTCTTGCCAAGTGTTCAGAGGAGCTTGTTGACCTCACATCACGGCCAGGTATTATTGAAGCTCTTCTCAAGGAGGAGAACTGTATAAAGCTAGGAGAAGATTATAATATTCCAGGGGGAACTTCTTTGCTTAACATGAAAATAAACCTAACGGAAGGATTACAAAACCAAACATGGAACATTACATGAAGCAATAATTACCTCCTATTATTTCCCCGCATTCACCAAAACAGCTATTTAGACAAACAAAGGGGCAAAGAAAGAGAGAAACCAGCACTGAAAGCTGTTTTATCTCAGTTAATCCAGGCTTCTTTGAAAAGTCTGTAATAGGATAATTTGTATCAATAAAAAGTGCAGCAGGTTGATGTCTTTGCCATCAACTTTTTCACAGGTCTCCATTTTGGTGGCTTGGCCAGTCATCAGCGGAACCCCAGCTTGGTTGCTGCTGTTATTTATTTGCTTACAGGGCTTCTGATTTGCACAAAGGTAACAGAACAGATCTCCAAACTGGTGTGGTGTTCTTACTGCAAAGGTTTTTCACACATTCGCCTTTGCTGCATTATATATACACAAGTGGTTCAGAGAAACTCAAGTATGCTTAATTCCAATTTAAATCAATGAGGCAAGTGGCTCCATTCACAATGGCTCTAGCCTGGATTTACGGCTGTGCAGATACTCCTCCATGCTCTTGCATCAGTGGATCACAATGCTCCACACTCATGGTTGTATCCTTGCAGCAGTGGCAGGGTTCTGCCAGTGTAATCCTGTGGGGAGCCATCAGGGATTGCTAGATGTCCCTGGTTGCCCAGCAACAGTAGCCCACCACAATTAGGGCCGGTGAAACAGAAGGAAAGGGTTCAGGCCAAGGGAGTATTTAAATGTCTCAAGGACTCTGACAGAGAAGGAGTAGGTGCAGCAGAAGCACACCGTAGAAGCCTGGATGCTGGAGGTTTAGGGCAGAAGGAAGAAGAATAGATTTAGGGCAAAAATTTTAGAGGGTGACTGGGAAGAGCAACTGAAAAGGAATAGAGAACAGGGGTCTAAAATTGGATAGCAGAAAGGGGGATAGAGAAGTTGGGTCATTAGAGGGTCAAAGAGTTGAAGCAGGGAGTAGCAGCTAGGAAAGACTGCCTAGTGAAATTAACAGCATAAAGGAAAGCATCAAGATGAGGATACAAGAAAAGTTTTGCTCACTTCCACAGCAACTCAGGTAACTGATCCTCCCAACGCTACAGCTGCTTAACTGTAGTTAACGTAATCTGCTAATGTCCTGTCCATGAAAGCCCTGTGGCCTTTGGGCCACACAACAGTCTAGTGTGGGTCAATTAACCTTTGTGAAGTTGTGGTATGTGCTTGCTGCCTTCTTGAACAGGCAGCCCTTGACTGGGGTGAAGGCGTTGTGTTGCCTGGATCTGGCCATTGCAGATTCTGTGAAGATTAAAAAAAACCTTTGCATGATCCATCAATAATGTGCAAGCATGTGATTGGGGGCTGTAAATGGCCCTTGTGGGTTAAATAATGCACCCACAAGGGCCATGATGTGCTGTGTAAACTGGGTCATTCTCTCTGATCCTATGGCTACTTAATTTTATCACTCTGTGCCTCTTCACCAGCGCAGATGATGTTTTATCAAATTAACTGAGATAAACTTACCTATTTATATAGAATTTTTATCCCGATCCTGTTAACACTTATCTATATTGTACTATGGGTATCCAATCTGATCCTGCAGCTGTGTACCTAGCTCTGTGAATTCTTAACCTGATCCTGTGCATGCTTAGCTATATAATCCTGATTCTGCAACTATTTACCTTACTCCACTAGCCTACATGCTGTTCCTGCAGCCATTTATCAGTATGTAGTATAAACAGACTACAACCAGCTATATGAAGTTGTTGCTGCTATGTGCTGTAAAGTCATCACAGTATGGGGACCTTTGAGTGAAAGTTATCCACAGTGCCCTGCCCAGGAAAGCCCTGCTCAGCTTTTCTAAGTTTAAGGATGCAGCTTCCTTTATGGATTCAATCCATCTCATACTTGGTCATCCTTTTCTTCATTTGCCTTTGACTATTCTAGCATGATCGTCTTCTCCAGTTAGTCTTGCCTTCTCATGATGTGTCCAAAGTATGGCAGCCTTAGTTTTGTCATTTTTGTTTCTACGGAAAGCTCTGGCTTGATTTGATCTAGGGCCCACTTGTTTGTCTTTCTGTCAGTACGGAGTGTTCACAAAGCCTTCCTTCAGCACCATGTTTCAAAAACATCAATTTTCCTCCTGTCAGCTTTCTTCTCTTCTAGCTTTCACACCCATACATTGTGATTGGAAATATAGCACAATGAATGATCTTGGCCTTGGTCTCCAGTGAAACATCCTTACACTTGAACTTTTCTGGCTTCTTCATTGCTGCCCTTCCAAGTATCGGTCTTCTAATTTCTCGGCTGCAGTTTCCCTTTGAGTTGATGACTGGGTCAAAGTATATAAAATCCTTCAAAACTTCAGTTTCTTCACTTTTGGCAGTAAAGTTCTGTAATTCTTCTGCGGCCATGGTTTGCATCTTAATATTCAGCTGGAATCCTGCTTTTGAACTTCCTTCTTTCATTTTTACAGGAGTTGTTTCAGGTCATTGCTGCTTTCTGCCAATAGTATGCCATCATCTGCCTATCTTAAATTAGTGATTTGTCTTCTACCAATGCTCATTCCTTCTTCTGATCCTAGTCCAGCTTTCCTTATGGTATACTCTAGAGCGAACAGTCAAAGGGATATAATACAACCCTGTCTGACCCCTTTGCCCATGCATGACTATTCTTTCTCTCCATACTCCGCTGTGACAGTAGCTTCTTGTCCACAATCCAGGTTATGCATCAGGACAAGCAAGTGCTGGGGAACCTCCATTTCTTTCAGGATCATCCATAGCTTCTTGTGATCCACACAGTCAAGGTTTTGCTGTAGTCTATAAAGCATAGACTGATTTTTTTCAGAAATTCTTTGGTGAGCTCCCATACCAAATGTATATTTGAAATATGGTCTCTAGCACCCCTTTCCTTTCATAATCCAATGTGACCGTCTGGCATTTTTCACCCCATATAGTATTCTTTGTTGTAGCACTTTGAGAATCACTTTGCTTGCATCAGAGAGTAATGCTATGGTTCTATGCTTGCTGCACCTTTGTGCATCTCCATTCTAGAGAATTGGAAAGTATAGTGAACATTTCCAGTGAGGCATTGTTTTGTTTTCCATATTTGTTGCCATATTTTTGTTAGATTTTGGACTGATCCATTTCCTGCAACTTTGAATAATTCTGTTGCTGTCCTATCTACTCCAGGTGTTTATTCTTTGCCAGTGCTTTCACAGTAGCTTTCACTTCTCTTTCTAATGCTGCAAGATCTTCTTAAATGATGGTAGTGGCCTTTTGCAAGGTCTTGTGTTCTTCTCTTAGGGCTATCCATACATGCAGTCTTTTCTGGTCAATTGCCTTGTTTGTTTCAGCTGCCAATGGATACAGTGAATTGAAATAGATAACATGCAGGGAAATTAACAAGATGATGATGATGATGTTTATGTTGGCCTATATGCAACCTCATCAATTTCATTTCTATACTGCCCATAGCCAAAGTACTCTGGGCAGCTTACAACAGCATGACACTTGATCAGGAAGGACCAGGGAAGAAATAATACTAAGGTAAAGGACTTGGTAGTGCAAGCCAGAAGCATGAAAAATAAGATGAAAGAAGCCAGAAGACTAAGTGCACCAAAAGGGGTATCAATGCAATCCTCTCACTTAGCGTTGAACAGACATTTCTGGGTATCCTCCAGAAAGGTGAGATATTAACTCCACATGCATGCATGTACGCACACACTTTTGTGACTCGTTTTCAGAGCAGTTATTGTGGCTCCAGTTACAGTACCTAAAAAAACCCCAAAAGGCAACAACATGGGATGGAATGAAGGAGGCCCCATGAGGACTGCAGGTTCTGGCACCCCATTAGCTTTCTCCTGCTCAGCACATTCTGACACTTGAGGCATTTTAACTGTCAGGAAACATATGCACTCTTATTCTTCTTAGTTTTATTCTAGGGGAAAGCAGATAAAAGGAAATTATGTAAATGTAATGTCTGGGCAATAAAAGCATGTGAAACCTTAGAAAAATGTAAGGCTAGGAATTCAGTGGAGGTGAAATTTGTGCAACTGCAGTAAAGAAGTATTCACTGCAGCATCATTTCCCCTTCATTTATATCCCAGCCTTAAATCTACACAACTTTCATTTCCATTTATTTTCTAAAAATTGTATTTGCACATGTTTCTGCATTGATAGTTGAGCTATCGGGGAACTTCAGGAACCATGGCAGTAAATGCTCTGAAAAGGAGCTGTGAAAAGAGAACAATTATTATCTCCCATTTCTGGAGTTTCTAAAGAGTCAGGGAAGTGTCAAAAAGGTGGAGGACACTGAGAAATAAGTTCCCTGGTGGACTTTGGGAATGCTGCAATCATAATATATCTTGACTTTACCAAACAAACCATGATAGCTTGCTAGAACTAAAAGTAAAAGCAAACTAGATGAAGGATGAAGTGAATCCACCATTGGCTACAGAATCAGACTCAGAGTACTTACCAACCCTTCTCAGCTAGGGTTCATTCCTGGACCCTGTGCTCTTCAACATTTTTATTAATAATTTTGATGAGGAGGTGCAGAAAATGATGGTGAGATTGCAGATGATACAATCTTGGGTAGGATAGCTAATACCCTAGAAGTCAGAAACAAAATTCAAAGTGATCTTGATAATTTGGAGCACGGGGCAGAATACAACAGAATGAAATTCAGTGGGGACAAATGCCAAGTCCTGTACCTAGGAAAAAGAACAAAATGCATAGTTACCAGACAGAGGATATTTGGCTCAACAAAACTACAAATGATAAGGATCTCAGAATTGCTGAAGATCACAAGGTGAATAAGTCAATAACATGAGGACAACCCAAGAGCCCTCAGTGATGTAGCCATCAGTGTCATAACCAAAACAAGCACAGACAGCTTGATGGGTTTCCAAACCCAAAGAAAAAGCAGGTTAGTTAACAAAACTAAGGCAAAGACTGTTTGTTGTGCCTTCCTCCTTACCATATAAACCCTGCCTCGATGTTCTGTGCATGATACAAGTAAATCATTCCAAGATGACAAAGGGCACCTGCTTTTGGATTATTCAATGACCCATAGCCCTGATTTAGTCTTATGGTTTATTGCATTCAAACTAATTCACCTGTAAAAATAAACATGTTTATCTTTCACTATTCACTTTCCCCTTTTCTGTGATCTGGTCATTATTTATCCTTGTAGCACTTCAAATAATTCCTTGATCACTTTAGGAGGATTTCCTTTCAAAGTTGTTCGTACAGGATAATGTTCTACATGACCCTTTTATTATCTATTCTCTGAGGCTGTATGTGACAAGATCTTCTAATCTCACTTTCCAAGTCATGCCCTCTAATCCCTTTATCATTGGATTCTCTCCCATGTTGTAAATAATTAGATGTAAACTATATGCTAATAAATCATTTCCTCTGAACACTTCTCATCACTGAAAATCCAGGAAATTTGGCATTATGGCTCACTGCCCAAATGGAATTAAAACCACCTTTGTTGAGAACTACCCTGTTCAAACTTAGTTGGGACACTTTACTGAGGAATCGGCACGTGAAGCTTTGCTCTCACTGAGCACAGAATGTAGAATCTGCCACATGGTGTCTTATGTGTTTGCAGGAATGTCTTGCAACCTTGCTCCTTTATGTGTTCTATATATTCTTGAATTTACAAGAACTGAGCAGGACTGGCATGGATAGGACATTTTGGAGGACTTTCATCCATAGGGTCACCATAAATCAAAGAGGACTTGAAGGTACATAACAGCAACAACAGATATTCTTGGAACAATGAATCAAGCCAAACACAGAAAATGTAAGTGAGCCGCAGGACTGTGGCAGTTTAAAGGAGTAAGGGCACAATCTTATGCATGTTTAGACTGAGAAATGTCCTACAACTCCCATCATTCCCTAGCGAGAATGGCTGACTGGGGAATGTTGGGAGTGCTAGAACTTCTTTTCTGTCTAAGGTATAGATTGTATTTTGATCGATAACTTATCATTGTCTCCTTTTTAGTGTCTAGTTAAGTCTTTCCTCTGATCCAAGGCATTTTATGGTATATGATGGCCACTATGAATTGTTCCAGTTCTCATTGATATTTTAATAGGGTTTTTTTGGGTGGGGGTTGTTTTTTAATTGATAATTGTTGTAGCTACTTTGAATTGTATATATTATATACATATTATATATAATGTATATATATAATTGTATATATTATATTGTATAATTGTATAAGCTTCTCAAGGCAGCTTACATCATTCTCCTCCTCCATCTTATGCCCACAACAACAACCCTGTGAGGTAGGTTGGGCTGAGAGTCTGTGACTGGCCCAAAGTCACCCAGTTGGCTCCATGGCTGAGTGGGGACTAGAACCCAGATCACCTGAGTCCCAGTCCCATGCTCTTAACCACTACACCACACTGGCTCTTAACCACACCTAATTCTAGTGTATGACACCCCCTAGAGTTTTATAAGAAAGATGTTTAAGAAATGTAATTTATAGCATTTATTATGCTTCAATACGGTATTAGATAATAAGCAACTCTGCCACTCTCAATATAGCATAATAAGTTTCATGTAGTTGTATGCTTGGTAGCTTTATGCGGAGGTGAGTTGAAGCTTGCTTTCTTTTACCAGTAGCTGGCTGAGTTTTTCCCAAGAATGTATTCCCTTCTAGAGATCTCCTAGTTATATGCTAGTGATTCTTCCTTTTCACAGCAATAATATGAATTGAAATGAAATATCAGCAACCCATCTTATCCAGAATCAGTATTTCAAATCTATATTTTTGAAAGAATATTGAAAACATAATACCAAGCTGTTGGTAAACCTGCTCCACTTTATTATACAAGCCACACAAATTTTCCATTTTTTATTGAATTGACCATTCAGTCATACTAAACATGGCAGGGAAATAAAGAAAATAAAATGAACCAATAAATAAAGTTGGAGTCCCCAGAAGCATTCATACCCTGAAGCTCACTGGAGTGATCTTCAAAGCTTATCAGAGAGCAGATTAAAATAACACTGTTCAATGAGACAGAAAATAAGATGTTATGGATGCACAATATGTGCATTCTGGGCAAACCCCAATGTGTTCTTATATATGGAGAGCAAGGGCACAGTCCTACGTGGGTTTGGACAGAAAAAGGTCTTCAGTGCCCAGCATGCCCCATCTGACTATGCTGGAATTATGCCCTCTGCTAGCTGGAGCACGCTGGGAGCCATAGACCTTTTCTTTGTCTGAACTTGCATAGGATTGGACCCTAATTTCTATCTAACACCTCACATTTTCCCTATTGAGTAACCTCATTCTAATACCAAGTGACTGGTAAGCTTACCTAACAGGCTCTGTCCTCAGGGCTAACTGACCCTTCATCAAGGCATACACAGCATGAGGTGAATAAATGAAAATACTCGCTGAATGGAAGCTGAACCTGTCACCTTTAGTTCTCACCGGAGGGCTATTTAGTATGTTGCAAAAGTGGAGGAGTTTAGCTTGCCGTGACATCTTATTTTCTGTTCTACTGCACAGTGTTATTTTAACAAGGACACTGTGCTCTCTGATAAACCTAAAGGGACCTAATACCTGCTAGTATCTTGCATGCATGTGTTAGAGAACCAGAGAGGAGAACATACCAACTTTGGCTCTTTAGGGCCTGTGTGCCGGGGGGGGCGGGGGGCAGATTTGTAATTTCTGCTGTTCAAAGGTTGGCTCCAGGATTGGGGGCAGCTTGGGAAAGTGCCATTCCATGGACCCTTCTCCTTTATCACTGGGCAGTCCTGCTTCTGAAAGTCATGTGGATCCAGGGGTTTACTTTGCTGGGACTGCTGAATGTCCTTCCCACCACCAAGTGCTTTCCTGTTTTTATTTTCACACAAGAGTCGTTCAGAGTATTGCAGGTAAACAATCTTGATGCTATTACATAAAGACAATGGTCCCCAGCTGCAAAGCCCAGCTTTTGTGGCAGCCGCTATTTGTGCTCCACATTGTCTCCAAAGCTACTTTCTATTTCCAAAACTTCGGGAATAAATAAAGCTGAAAACTTCTTCGAGATAAAGTGAGAACACAGTTTATAAAACATATTTTAAAAAGAAAATAAAGACATCTGCCTGATGGTAGTTCATGCTGTGAATGGCTTGTAGGCTTGGAGGAGGGAGGTGTCTAGAAATCTATATTTTGGGAAAGTGTTTTGGATTTGACCAAAGTCTGAAGTCTGAGCTGAATGAGGCCCTTTCTATCCATTTCAGCTGTTTCTCGAGGTGAAGCAGACCTCTCTCTGAAGCAACCAGAAATAAAATCAGACCAGAATGAGACTTTGTTATCGACTTATGCTCAGAGATGCTGGTATTTTGACTCCTCTCCAAATAGGATCCTTTGATCTTGTTTCTCTAAAATATTATCTATGGAGAGAGTGGGGAGGGAGTGCAGTTGAGTGACTGAACTTCTAATCCTAGACTATGTTTTTCCAAGGTCTGTCCAACCACTGTGTTTTTGGAGGGGGCCATTCTGCCAACACCACCAGGCCTCATGCTAAAAAAGCTTTAAATAGGTTTTTAGGCATCACAGCTCCCTTAATTCTACATCTATCCTTCTGAAACTTCCAGGTGTCTTGCTTACTGCATACACCATTTTTATACAGTGGGAATAAAGTCCAACCCAAACATTTGAGGACTTCCTACTGCATAAACTGTTGCAACTATAATTGTCAGACTTAGCAGGATTATTACCTAAGGCAGGGGTATCCAAACTTTTTGCAAGGAGGGCCAGATTTGGTGAAGTACAAATGTGTGGGGGCCGACCATTCAGCCTGACATTCTTTGAACCATTAACATTAAATGCAAATGAACTATTTTATGAAAGACTAAACAAATAACTTAACTGCACTAATGTGAAGGGTGATACTGAGATCTCAACTGCATTATATTTGCCAGGTCTGGCTCAAAAACAGTGGTTTTGATGCGCAAGATGTCACGCAGGTGAAAGTCACTTAGTCTCGTCCTCACGCGGTTCTTGTTAATGTTCATAACCGAGAATGTCTTCTCGCACAAGTATGTTGAACCAAACAAGCTCAGCATTTTCTTAGCAAATGTTCAAATCTCTTGGAACCTGTCTATCCAGCTGGCGGTAAAAGTTGACAAGAGGGAGCTGTTGGTGCCGACTGCTACACTTGGCGTCACACTGCAGTTCAATGAGCTCCAGCTGCAGGTGGTCTGGATCATCACCAGGGTCCCCAGAGAAAGGAGATGAAAAAAGCGTGATCACCTTTTCAATAGCTGCAAAATCCTGAAAGCACTGTTGAAACTCCTCAGCCAGAGATGAGATGTCTGCTTCATACCTCCTTATTTGCGCACTCATATTGTTCTGTGGAACACTGGTCATTATTTCATGCAGCGATGGGAAATGTGTGGTATTGGGCTGCGTTTGTGACAGGTGCCTTTGGAAAAGTAGCAGCTTGGTCCCAAAGGCTTTGATATGTGAATACAGTTGGCTTTCCACTGCATTTTGCCCCTGAAGGCTCGTGTTCAGCATGTTCAGATGCCGTGTTATGTCAACTAAAAATCCAAAATCAGCCAGCCAAAGAGGATCAGATAGCTCTGGCATCAGTTGTCCCTTTTTTTGCCAAGAATTGTCTGATTTCCTCCCTAAGAGAGTAGAAGCGCTGTGGTGCAGACCCCCAACGGAGCCATCTTACCTCGTTGTGATACACAACATCTCCGTATTCAGCCTGGATGTCGAGTAGAAACTGTTGAAACTGGCAGTGGCACAGGGCTTTGGAGCGAATATAATTAATAGCCTTCATCACCAGTTTCATAACATGATCATATTTCAGATGTTTGGCACAGAGAACTTGTTGGTGAATAATACAGTGGAGTTTTATAGCTTTGCCTCCTTCTTCGCTGACTTTGTTAAAGACTAGGGTTGATAATCCACTTCGCTCGCCAGCCATGGCAGGTGCGCCATCCGTAATAATCCCAGTGACTTTATTCCATGGTAGTTTCATGTCATCTACGGTGGAACAAACAGAAACAAATAAATCTGTTCCTCTTGTTTGGTCCTTAAGGCTCTGGAGGTCAAGTAGCTCTTCACTCACATTCATGTCATTGTCCACTCCTCTCAAAAAAATTAATAACTGAGCGGTGTCAGATGTATCCATGCTTTTGTTGCAGGCTAACGAAAAAAAGTCAAACTCCACTCCTTTTGCCTCTAACTGTCTCTTAATATCAGATGAAATGTCTTCAATTCTCCATACCACAGTGTTACGAACCAGACAAACATTGGCAAACTCTTGCTTCTTCTCAGGACGAATTTTCTCCACCATTTTCATCATGCAGTCTTTAATAAATTCACCCTCAGTAAAAGGTTTGCAGTGCTTGGCAATCAGCGTTGCCACCTCGTAGCTCGCCTTTGTGGCATTTTCATTTGACTCATGGGCTCTTGTGAAAAAGTGCTGCTGTGCTGTTAAAGCAGCTTCCAGTTCCTTCCATTTTTCACCGCATTCGTTCCCAGTTAGCTTGTTGTAGTTAGCATGTTTCGTCTGGTAGTGCCTCTTGATATTGAATTCCTTGAAAACAGCCACAGTCTCTTGGCAAATTAGGCAGACACAGTTGTTTCGTATTTCAGTGAAAAAATACTCCTATTTCCACTTGTCCTGGACGCAGCGGCCCTCGCTGTCAACTTTCCTTTTTTTAGTTACAGTTGCCATTTTAGAAATGGGCACACAAGCCCTGTGTCACAAGGGTCACGCGGCGAGAGTGCTGACTCAGGTCTACTGCCATCTTCTGGTGCAATATAACCACCAGCCTTGAAGGAGCAGGAGGCAGCTGGGGACAGCTGCGGGAACCGCTGTGCGGTGAAGGGAAAAACGCTGGCCGGCAGGGATGAGTGACAGGCTGAGCCGACGGGGAGAAGAGGCTGTGGGCCACTCGAAATTTGAAAACGGGCCACAATTGGCCCCCAGGCCGGACTTTGGACATGCCTGATCTAAGGACACCCTTAGGCTGTGGAGCATCTTCAGAACAATGATCCACAAAGAACACAGGCCAACAAGAGCAGCTTCTTGTGGAAGCTCTAAAATGGCAAGGGGATCTATGTGCAGCGAAGTCCCTGAGGCTAAAACTCAGCAGGTTTGATCTCAGAAGGGGTAATTAACCTTGCAATTTTCACACAATTCTGCTAGGAATTTTTAAAAAACTATTATCACTTCCCTTTAGAAACTCAAAATATAAATCCATGCACCATCGTTTTTGATATTTGGTAGGTGTGATTGCATACTAAGGGACTACAATGTTTGTAAGTCATCTAAATTTTACAAACACAAAAAGTTAGAGTTATTTTCCAAGGGTTAGAAGACAATTCTAAGTAAGTGGAAAGAAAGAAGACTTGGGTTTCCAAAGCTCAACCGGGGTCTCAGGTTTGGTATTTGAGTTGAAACAGAAAGCTTCCCAATTGGTCAGAGAAGAACTGGACCATTTTCCAAAGTACCAGATTGGGTTCTGAATTAAATTTGAGGGTTGATGCACCGTGCTATGATATATGAGGGCAAGGACAGAATCCCTTTTTAAAGTTTTTTTTTCAAAATGTACATTTACAATGCATCTATTTGTAGCAATGTATAAGTATGAAGCATGTGTGAAAATAGAGTTTATTAGCAATTATGCAGAGGTTTCAACAAAAGAAGTCCAGGTCTCCATTTGAAAGTAGTGCCTATATGAAAATATTAAAAGCATTTTTAATTCTTCAGTACATTGTATTTATAGGAGGTGAGTGATTGTCATACTGATGTTACTTTATCAGTCTTTTACCTTTCAAGAGGGTATTGAAGAAAACATTTATTCTGACCCATTCATTCCCATGAAGCAGGTAAATGTACATCAGGAATATTATGAGAGCCTGTACGGTGTAGTGGTTAAGAGTGTGGAACTGGGCCTCAGGAGATCTGGGTTCTAGTCCCACTCAGCCATGGAGCTCACTGGGAGACTTTGGGCCAGTCACAGATACTCACCCCAACCTATCTCACAGGGTTGTTGTTGTGGGAATAAGATTGAGAGCAGGAGGAGAATTGTGTAAACCACTTTGAGTCTGTTGTAAAAGAAAAGGTGGGATAGAAATCTCATAAATAAATAAATACAGACTATTCCAGTAGAAAAGTTAACCATGTTACAAAACATATAAGAAGTGTTTATTTATTTAAAACTTTTGTACCCTGTCCACTACTGGTGTCTCAGGACAGCTTACAATAAGAAACAAATAAAATAACAAAACAGACACAGGATCCAGCAGTCAAGATAAAACCCCAGTTAAAACCAACTAAACATTAAAATAATGGGGAAATAAAAAGGTTTTCATCTGATGCCAAAAAGAATAAAGCATCGGTGCCAGGCAAACCTCTCTGGGGAGCGTGTTCCATATTTAGAGATATACAGCATATTAATGTTGTGTTGATTAACCTTTGATGCATTTTCTCATACTAAATTAACTTTATGAAGCAATTAACATCTCAAAAAATGGTTAAAAATGTTTTTGTGGCAGACATTAACATAGAAACAGAGTGAGTCAGAAGGGACCTCCTGGGCTATCTAGTCTGACCCCCAGCTCCAGCCAGCTCCACTCATGACATGCCTACCACAGATCAGACCATTTTAGTTTGAATCAACTGGTGGCTGCTGCTGCTGCTGAGCTTTTGTCATTTTCTGTCTTGTATGCTAAATATGACTTGCCAGCTATTGCTTAATGACAATATTTGCAATTTCAGCATTTTTGGTATCTATGTTTGACCCAGCCATTTTTACAGCAGGGTCTCTATCATTATTGGAAGCACTTACTGAAGTTGATCTATGTAAATACTATATAAATACTGGTTATTGGTGAATAAATATGATGTACAAAGTTCTAAGGGGGAGTACAAGAAGAAATCGGATTGTCTTATTCTGCCTAATAGGTGGGTCTCTGCTTTGACAGCTATACTTTTCTTATCTGTGGATCTTATTCTGTGTCTTATTCAGCAAAGGCATTTGCTTCATGTCCACTGGGCATTGCAGCCTCTTTTTCATAAGGTATTATCTAATTCAGCTAATAACTGGTGGCCCAGTGCAGCTAATGCTTTTTTAAAGCATAGGATTCCTATTGAAAATATTAACTGGAGTACCTGTCCAAGGGAGGGCATTTCACATCTGTTTGGGCCCTTAGACAATAGCTTTGATAATATGTAAATTGCAGCTGTAACTCTGTTTCTTCTGAGTGCATAGATTTTATTTCAGGAAAATCTTCATGCAACAAGAACGACAATCTTTCCCAAGATACGTGTTTTCTTTTCAATATGTCGCAGTCCACAATATTATATGAAGCAAAGGTTTCCCATTTTACTGGGTCATATGGACAAGTAGCAAGGTGTCATTCAAACCAAACTACAATCTCATGCTGCCGATCTTGATCACTCTCTATAGAACTACCCTCTGCCAAGATCTGCTTCCTATTATCCGTCTCACTGTGGAATGACTTCAGTTTCTCATAACCAAATGTTTCTGAAAAGAATCAGGATGGAATGTGGAAGGTAGCTTCAAAGCAGAACACTACTGTTTGCTACATGAAAAGCTGTAATCAGCACTGTGTATGCATCTGTTGCTAAGTATTATGAAGGGTTTGAGAAGGTTATAATGATATAGAGCATCCCTCAGAGATCTAGGCAAAGTTGTTTCCCAGGTTGTCTATGCTTCTCTGGGATGGAACTGTCTGTAAGAGGTACAGAACTACAAAAAAGGAGAAAGGAAGGAACAGATCTTCCTGTCTGGGTCCACTCGCATAATGCATCCCTATGAAGCTTCACTCATCATCTTGGTGGAAGCTATAGTGTATAATAGGAAACATGTTTGTGGGGTTTTTTCCAAAAGCTGAATGCCAGCACTCACAAACAGTACATAGCAATCTCTGTAAGTATCCATCAAAGAAAAAAATTAATATTAATGACAAATCATATACCATCAGTGAGAATCACTCTGGTGTGACAAGCTCAATTTCTAGCCTATGGTGTCTTCCAGTTCAACATATTAAAATTGGACTGACCTTCTTAACCCTATCTGTGAGATATGCCAGGTAGGATGAATAATAGAGCATTAGGGTCATCCAGATTTTAGGGGTCACTAGTCCAGTATGGCTAGCAGCTTTTAAGGGGCACATCAATTTCTATATGCATCATGCTGACTCACTGAGATCTTTTTCAAATCCTGAGCTATCTCTAAACCTTCATTTTCCTGCACAGGTCATGTTGGCTTGCCCAGAAAGGACTTTCCATTTTCCCTCCTCTGTGAACAGTCCCAGCTTCACATGATCAAGAATCCCATTATGATTCTGTAGTATTCTGTGACAGTTAACTTCAAGGCAGCAGCACAATTCCAAAAGTCACATCTTGTGGTTTTCCCCTATTATTTCTAGAGAGAGTGATGCTTATGCGTGATACTTCTCTCA
The DNA here is from genome assembly GCF_004798865.1 of Varanus komodoensis. Lineage (NCBI taxonomy): Eukaryota > Metazoa > Chordata > Lepidosauria > Squamata > Varanidae > Varanus > Varanus komodoensis. The sequence continues at coordinate 89,753,912 of NW_025335268.1, forward strand.
CACATTCTTAATTATCCAGCCTTGAAATTCTCAAGGAAAATGAACCCACAAATCATTTAGGTTGGAAAGTGTTCAGATAGGGATGCTTATGGATGGCAGCCATAATATTCTTTTAACAGTACAATCAGATACATGTTTACTCTGATCTCACTGTACATCACGTGGCATGCTCCCTAGCAAGAGTACACAGGATTGCAGGTTTAAGAGACCATCAAAAATAATTTGGATCATTTCTGAGCCATGTGCCATACACTAGAAGAGCCATTGATGCTTACCAGTTCTCCAATGACTAGTAAACCAATTGGCAAGCATACTATCTTTAAGGTTGTAGTCTCTTGCTGCTCTTGATATCAAGATTATTGAACATAATTTCTCAGTGGCCTTTCTATGTGGTTCACATCTGAAGTCTCTTCCTTTGAAAAAAAATCTTCTCAAGGTTTCCTTATTTGAAGCTCCATTTCAAAGCAATAAGCATTTTGCTGGCATCCATATCTAGTAAGATGAAAAGCTGTCGGAAGTCATTTCCCTGTATTTTACTTTATTTTTTTACTCACACACCCTATAGAATCGTGTTTCATAAAAACACAACACTAGATTTAGACTGGCCTCTGAGGTGCAACAAAGTTAAGGCACAATCTGAGCAGAGTTGCATACTTTTAATCTCATCCATTTCTGCCTTGAGCACAATCTTGATAGAAAAGTGGGACAGAAATTCAATAAACAAATTTCAGCTAAATTGTGCCCATTGTGGGTAAAGTCCTCAGCTGTGGCATTTTAATTGGGAACATACATTTCTAATGAAAAGTCCAAAGGTCTTCTCTAAATACAGGTGTTTCTATTACTGCAAATAATTCCTTTCTATTTAGTTATATAATTAGCATTTATGTTTTGAGCAGCTGAAAGTCTAAGTATTAGTGTTTTGATAATCTGGAAAATGTTGTGTCCTGCGTATATTTATCAGAGATACATTATTGCTCTTGCTCTTACCATCCAGACTTTACTGGTTGTATCCTTCAACCCATTATATGGACTGTAAGTGTGTATGCGTGCACGTATGTATCTGTATACGTATCCACTACCGCCTTCCAGTCTATTGTTTGATTCATTTGATGAAGTACAGTATTTCTTAAACAAGCTCTTTCCACAGTAAAAGGGGCATTTCTTTAATTTAGGGAGCACCTTCTCCCTGGTGAGTCCACTCCTCTCCCACTTGCTTCCAGTGCATTGAACACCTGCATTGGCACTGAACAAGAAAATCGTGAGAACCTGGATGGACTCGTATCCATCCATCAACTGCAGAGAACTTTCCCCTCCCTGACACAAAGAACAGTTGATTTTAGTTGCTGGTTACCCTAGCCCCATACTTTGGGTATAAGGGAATAGAGGGTGTTAGGCGGTGTGTCTGTGAGTGTAACATTCTATTGTAAACCACCCTGGGGATCATTCCTCTGAATGTCAGGATGTAAATCTTCTAAGCAGATACATAAGAGGCCTAGGTCTATCTCATAGGCAGGCCACTTATTCGTTCAGCCCCAAAAGAACAAATGCATCACACACAGAGGGTATTACTGGGCACAAATATGCATGAAATTTCCATATACTAATTTCCGTCTGTATACACAAACTTAGGAAGAAGGAGGACTAACTGTTGTAAGAAAAACAACACATCTCACCATGGTGGGAAGTCTGACATCAGGTGATCTGTACGCATGTGCATTCTGCTCTGGATTAGCAACTTCAGGCTGCTTGTCATCTATGCCACACTTAGACCAGCCAACCTTCAAATAAGGGGTGTCTTCAAATAGAAGACTGTCCTTTGCAAAGCAGGACACATGGCCGATCTTATCAAATCACACATTGTGACTCCCACAGTGGCCAACTAAGCATTGAGATCATCAGGTTCTGGCTTGTTCTGGATGCCATCTTTGGTAATGCTGGTGCTCTCATTGTGGAAATCCCTCCTAAGTGGCTCTGTTTGAAGCATCAAGAAAACAGTACCAACACACATCTATCTGGGGACCGTTTTTGACATTCTGAACCATAATTTTGACCTGAAATATAGATTTCATGGGGCTGTGTGTGTGCATCATTTCTATACCACCCAATAGCTGAAGCTTTCTGTTCACAAAAATTAAAAACATGAGTATATATTTTGTAATTATAATAAACTCTGTTTATCAATGCCATGCCAGATTTCTGCTTTTGTGTTTTGCAGTGGATGATAATGCTGGCACAGATGATTTTAAGGACTTTAAAGTTGTCCTTTAGAACAGAAGTTGTCCTCCTGTTGTGCCATGTGGCATGGTTCAGATCTTCACATTAGAGAAGCAGATGCATGCTTTTCAATGCAAAGACACTTTCTGCCTGCAGATTCTCCAGGGCCCACAACTGTAACTCACATAATGTGAAGTTCTGTGACAACTAAGGCCAGGATTCAGCTGAATGACCATTCATAAAATATTTTCTAAGCATGCATGACACTTGGAATTCCACAATCAGGCTATCTGTTGGCTCATATGGGAACGAGGTTTCCATGTATTAAAGGGTCCTACTGTTCATTTCATACATTAATGTTTCTGTGGGAAAACTCTAATCTAGCCCAAGAGACTGACCTATGTTTTGGTGATGTGGCGCAGCACGGGCAAGTTAGTCTTCTACATGAAGTTTGCTGGAGCTTTGCTATCATATCTTATGCTAAAGGCACGCTGAAATGCTATAGAGTAGGAGCGAGGGTGAAGTATACCATCTATTTTAGTATAATTTGGGTTAACATGAGGGAAGTCATGAATGCATGTACTAGTCTTTACAACCCATGCTTTGTAAGGAAATAGGGCCATTTAGGTATTTCCTACAAAGCAAGGGTCGAGTCTGGGACCAACCAAAACTAACGTAAGCATCTTGAGATGAAATTAGTGTGAGCATTTTCAGATAAAAGCCCCTTAGCTTTCATTTGGATGGGATGTTTATCATCATTGAATGAAACAAAGATGATGCAGGGTACAGTTAGGGTAATGGACAGTGCAAGCACGTACGTTCCTAGGTCAATAAACTTCTTAGAAACAAAGGGGAAACTGTTGCCACGGGTTCCTGTGCTAAAATATTATGACATGTTCTCCACTTCCCCTCTTCCACAGAGTGGATTTTCTCTCTGCCAATGCCCCCCCCCCCCCCCGCCCGAGCAACAGCAAATATGCTCAGCTTCCCTCACCCCTGGGCTGCCAAATGGAAGAAACAGAAGGCAGATAAAGCTTGAGAAACCATTAGAAAAGAGCTAAAGTGGTGCTGTCTCCAAAGAGCCGCTTTCCCTGTGTGGCGAGCGCCTAGTGGATTAACCTTTTGTATATGCAGAAATAGGAAATGAATAATTGAGCAGCTCTTCAGGAGCATAATGTTCCCCATGCCACATTCTGTATCATCCAAGAGCATGTGGCTCACTTTACAAAACCCCTTCAGTGACACCTTTTAATTGGTGTGGGTGCATGGTGGCAAAGGAGGGCAGGGGGGCAAGCGAGTGTTCACTTTCGTCAAGACACCTTTCAATATGCATGACCTGATCCCATGATTTCACATTGTTATTCTGTAGACAAAAATTTCAAGCATCAACACAATACTCAATTGATATACAAATGGCACTTATATTGTACTCACAACCACATCAATGGAACATCAGACCACATTCATTTCAACCCCATGCCTTGTTCAAATTCCTTTGAAAATGCAGTCTGGAAATGACCTAGAGCTGAAAAAGTGAGATCTAGGTACCATTTATTTGTATATCTGTGCACATCATTTTCAGCTACATGATTGTTAGTGTGATACAACTAACATTTTTGTATAGCCATTGGGTCTTGTGTTTATACTTTTGAGAGAGCCTTGATGCATGTCTTTCCAGGTTTGTGAAGAAAAAGAGCACTCTGCCTTAAACATATTCATTTAACTGCAACAGATGTGAGGACGCATCATTAGTTTCAGGGAGACATCAAAAATTAATATTCAGTGGGCTACTTGTTGTGGCTCCTATTCTCCATAGGATCTTTGCACCACATTTTTCTTACGTGGGCTCTTCCAGAAATGATTACACAGTGTTACATTGAACCATATGGGCTCTGTCTGGGGCACCTTACGGATTGGTTGGCTTTATCACACATGGTAACATATTGTTTCATCAAGTGCAAGAAATATCCTGGGAAGATGACAACACCGATGAGCTGCAATAGAAGTGCCTGCTTTTAATTGAGAGTTATATGAGGATTGTTTAAGGATACCATCCAATGTGTCCACCTATAATCATTTCAAGCAACCAATGGATGATGGGAAGATCATGTAGTTGGGTTTGCCTCTGAACTCTTCCCACCCTCCAAAATGCTTAGATGGTGGATTTCAGCTGTTTACACCTTTTCCCTTCCTTGAAAGGAGAGGCTGCAGCACCACCAAGATTCCTTGAAAGAGGATGGTGCCTCACTCCTCCCCTCTCCACCATCCCCATGCCAGCTCTGAAGATGATGTTCCATCTTCAAAACCCATCCAGCCTGGAAAGATCTATTCTGGCTTCAAGATAGGGGCTCTCCAAGGTCAGAGTCCCAGCTGGAGCCTCGGAAGGAATTTCTGACACTGGACCTGGAATTTGGGCCTATCCTATGCTCCCTAAGCAATGCCAGAAGGCCATAGGATTTCACTCCAACTGTTCAATCGCTCATGCTGGATGGGTTTGCAGGGCATGGCACCACCCCATCACCCTGATTGAGGGTTCCATATCCAACCCAGCAGTCATACACACCCAGCATATTCCATGACTTACTTGACCTACAGTGTGAACTGGATCAATATGACTTATCACTTTTTCGAAACAAATTTAGGCTGCTGACACACTAAATCTGACTGCCTCTGCTGCAGCAGTAGCTCAAAACTAATATGCTTGAAATTAAACTCTCACCTTTCATAAGACAAGCTTTCTGTAAATAGCAAATGGTGTTTTGCTTAACAGAAATGGATGGAATCAGATTCATCCTTTATTACATATAATAACAGGAAGATAGTTTAGTTGTTTTACAGTGTAAAAAAGCTAGTTTTATATAAAGCTAGTTTTTTTATATAAAGCTAGTTGCTTTATAGTGTGCTGTTTGATCACAAACTCTTTAACAATCATTAAAACTGGCCACAAACTGGAAGAACTTCCATCTTTCACTTGATGTCCAACAAGAATATTCTTTCTATGAACGTTCCCTTACCTGGTGCCCTCTGGATTTATTGGACTGCCATGCAGCACGGATGCCAGCCATCTCCTTACCTGGAAACCCTGGCAAATGTCCTTGCTGCCTTGGAATAATTTTAATTGTAGTCCAGTGCATCTGCGGGGCATGAGGTTGAAGAAGGCTACTTTATAACTTAATTTTTCTAACTGTACTTACTTCATTGCCTGAAGGACCTTGCCTAGTTAAACTAATTTTCCCTTTCTAAATACTATGTGTATATCACATCCATTTAAATAGTGTTGGGTTATGCTTCAGAGTGCCATTCAAGTGAATGTCATCCTCACGCAGCCTAGTTTGCCTTACGGGATTGTTATAAAGGTAAAATGGGTTGATCCCTGTGCTCTTTAGAGGCTACAGAATGACACAGGAATAGACCTTTGCTTCCTTACAAAATAACAGCGCATACACAAACACATGCACACCCTGCTAATAGACCTTCAGTAAAATTGTTTGAGTCAGTGCCAGAGCGTCCATATGACCTGATATTGCTTGTTTACAACACAGATGTTGAAATAGGAGCATGTGAGTATTTAACTGAAGAGGGAGGGTGCTGAATTTTATTGAACTGACATCTTCTTGCGGCAGTACCTGAAGCAGGAAGTCATTTAGCCAATGTCCCCATTAGGGCTGGACCCAGGGGTGCAACTCTATAGCCTTGGGACCCCTGAAATGGCGGCAAGAGGAGTTGTTGCAAATGATGTAGAAGGAGCAGGTATCAGTCACAGAGTCAGCGCTCAACATGGGCAGTCACATGCCAAGATAGACTGAGGGCTGTCAACATACAATACACTTTCCTTTTGAGGGTTTGATCCACTGTTGGTCATCCACTAGTGGACTGGGATGCTCGGGATGCTCGGGAGTAGAGTGGAGCTGATATGTTGGACAGCAGGAGAAAGGAGAGGATGGGGAAGTCCCACAGCAGCAAAAGGCACATTGCACCAGCAGATGCTCACTCTCATTCAGATGGGTGTGCAGTGCAGTGCAGTGCTTGCTGCCAAAACCCTGGCATAATGAAAATGCCAGGCATGACTGGAATCTCAGCTGCAAGCACCTTGCTGTGCAGCACATACTGCCAAGCAGCCAGAACACTCAGTGTGTGTGTGTGTGTGTGTGTGTGTGTGTGTGTGTGAGAGAGAGAGGT